>NC_132810.1:19234676-19534676 GCF_048594095.1 Paramormyrops kingsleyae
GCTGGCTCCAAAAGGGCAAGGCGGCCGTTTTTTTTTTTGCGGCTGCGGTGGATCTTGCCTTCAAAGATGGTGGGGCTGGGGGGGTGGGGTGGGGGGGGGGGACGGTTGCAGGGCGAGCCGTGTCTGTGAGAGCGCGAGAAACCCGGCGAAGCGGGCTGCCGCCGCTCACCACAAAGCCATTGTCGGCTATTTTTAGCCTCTTTCCTGTCTGGAGGTGACAGGGAGGACGAAAAAACACAGAGGAACTTCAGTCAACCCCAGAGGCCTGGGACCCGAATGAAGGGAAAGGGGAAGAGAGGCCTGGCCGCTCGCTTGCCCGGAAAGTAGGTGTGCCAGATACGGAGGGGCTTTTCCGGGCCCCCGTCCTCGTCGTTCCGACGCCTTTGAAGATCGCTATCGAATAATCGCACTTTGGCCTTTCATCTGCAGCCCAGGTGCTCTCTCGCTCGCTCGCTCGCTGGCCGAGTCGACGCCTTCACTACCTCGCTGTCACAGGCGGACCGTTCCCCAAAGAGCACGGCAGGAAGTGATAAGTCACAAAAGCACACGCCCACACTCGCGTGCGATTTCCCCTGAGCCACACTAGCACACCGCTATGTGGAAATAGCGCTATATTTAGACACCAGGTGATGGGCTCTCTTCCGGCTTTCTGTTTAATAGCGTTTTAGATGTTCTCATTGCTTTTTTTTGTGTTCAGAACTTCACATCTCACCCTTGAAGGAGATGGTGAGTGTGTTTGGTTACGCTCAATGTCTGAAACCTGAAAGTTGGAACCTGATGCAGTTTCTGTAGACCCAGGCCTTGACAGATTGCCTGTGACAGAGACACCTGAATTGAAAGCTTATGAAAGTTCAAGACTTGTTCCTTGCAGGTTACTGACTGGTTCATTTCAGGTTCCTGGCCAGTACTTGCATCCTTGCAGATTCATGGCCATTTCCTGGCCTGCATGTCTAATCGCGAACTCGACCAGCAGAGACATCTGGTAGTACCAGAGACCTGCGCCACAGCACTGGTCTACAACCGAAGGGATTCCCTCATTTAGTTGCTGTGAGGCAGCAATGGAATAAACCATAAACTCCGTGTAGGGGGGTGTGTCTAGTCGAGAAATTCCAAAAAAGTGAGAGTGGGTTGCTTGGGTGTTAGGCTACACTTGAAGAAGATTCTTCCTCTGTGTGGTTTCAGTAAATACCCAGCTGTCTGAGTAGGACCAGGGAGGGGCGTGTGTGAATCTGTAAGCTTTGTGAGTGGATCTGTTAAGCCAATTAATTATGTAAATATAAACAACAATGTTGTAGCAATATGCTAATTGAATCTGGCTGTAATGAGGACTATATCACAGAACTGCAAAAATTAAGATGACTTTCACTGTCCCCCTCCCCTAGTGTGGTCCCGGGGAGCAGTCATTTGTCACAGAGAACATTTTTTGAACAGCTGTGATTGGCTAAGAGTTTTACTTCCTCATTTGCCACTATTGAACAACCAATCCCAAGTAACGTTTTGAATCCTGCATTTTAGTCCCCAGGATCTCACGTGTTTCGCATGAAGGTCGATTAAAAGGTCATTGTATTAATATGAATTATGGTTCTCAGGGAGATTATTCTCAAAGAAGAAGAGCAAAAGAGGGCCGACAAAATTATATCCCCCAATAGGCCGCATCCAAAAACAAGGCGGATTAATGAATCTTTAAGTATGACTATCTTGACATATGTTCAGCTGTGCGTACATTTCAGAGGTTCAGAAAACTTGCGTTCGACTGTCAGTTTCACTGATGGACATAGAACTAATTGCAACTGGAATTGCATCACACAGGTACCCTGTGTCTTTGCGTTTGCCTGTTTAAGACAATCGGGCCAATCAAGCAGGAAGAAGCCTGTGTGAATAATCTAGTGCCTTTGTGTGCAGACAAAGCCTGGCTTGTGTACTGACACCTTTGTTTTCATTGTTCTTTCATTTGTTTTGTTTTTTTTTGTTCACCCAGGAAGCTCACCTGATGCCAACAGGACCTGAAACGGAGACTTGGGCCCGGAGCCGGCTGCACAGCTGGGCTTTCTGGATCTCTCTCTCAGATGGAAGGACCTGCATTCTCGCGCTCGGCCACTTTCAGGTTTTTAAACAGAATTTGGTGCCTGTGAGTTTTAGTCAGGCATTCATACACGGCACCTGCTGAGGACCTTGAACCACTGATTTCTGGGTTGTGAGTCTGCGGCATTAACCACTCTCCTCCTTCCAAAGCCCCTCCCTCTGATAATGTCATTGCTCCCTCTTTTCGGGGGCTTGGTTGCCATGTCAGACACATAGAAAAGCATTAAGTTCGTTAATAAGTACATTTTATTAAGTAAATTAATAAAAGTGTTATATGCCTCCAAGTTGAGAAATGGCGTCCGTGTCGAGCGACGGCAGTAGCCTCCCACCTGTGACTACAACTGGCCGTCTGTCAGGCCCTCGGAATGTGATGCGAGGGCCAGGGGGAGGCGCTGTGAGGGAGAACAGGCGGGTGATGTAAAACAGACCCCCCCCCCCCCAACCACCACCACCACCACCACCACCGCACCAACCAGGCGAGTGGGCACCGGTCTCTTGGCCGAGCCCCGACTCTCCCCCACCCCCCTCCCCCCCCAGTGAGGCGTTTCCAAACAAACTCGCCGAAGCATGCCGCCCCCCCGCCCCGGCGGCCGGCACAGCCCCCCCGCTGTGCGGCAAAGCCGCAGCTCGCCGGCAGCAGGTGGCCAAGCACTGCCTGAAATAACGGCATCAGCCGTGGGCGTCCGGCAGACGGGGGGCCAGCCAGCCAGCCAGACAAATAAATAAATAAATAAATAATGATGATTATTATTATTATCAAAAAGGGGGAAAAAAAATTCTCACAGGCCTCAGTACTTGGCCGGGTTTTTTTTCGCCGACTTACTTAACAATTCGAGGGGTCGACGTGTTCCTCTGCACATGACCAGGGTGGGCTGGGCGGGGGGGGGGGGGGGGGGGGGGGGGCTGTTTAACAGAGCGAAACCTGTAGGTCTGGGCTGGATCAGCCAGTCGGATGTTAATGAGCGGAACAGCAGCCTGCTAGCGGACGCTGATTTCGCTGAACTGATTTTAATCTCGTCCCAGCGACAGGTGTGTGACTTTTTCCTCTCTGCACCAGCTGGGGGGTGCAGGGGGGGGGGAGGAAGCCCAGGGTTCGGAGCAGGTGATTTCCGTCACCTCGCGGCCCTCTGATCTTTGATCTGTTTCTTTATTTCCCCTTTCAAGCTATTTTCTCACATAAATTTTTTTTTTTGCTGCTTTAAGCAGCACAGACGGGCAGCTCCTGTGAATAATCAGTCGTGCCAAGGCCCGCTGGTGCTAGCACGACCAATCACGTGGGTTCTCGTTCGGCCATTCCCACTGCCAGCGAGTGAAACCCGCTACCCCCCCCCACCCCCCCCCCCCCCCCGCCCTGAAAACTACGTGAGTAAAAAAGTTGTGTCAGTTTAAATTCCCGGAAAGTGCGTGTCATAATTTACAATATTGTAAACAGCACAATAGTGCATCACTGAGCAGAGCGGATGGAGCGCAGCGACTGGGAGATTTTCCTCGGAAAGAAACAATTTTCCATCCTGGTGGCGTCCAAAAATAACAAAGAACAAAGGCAGATAAATGGCGGCGTTTTCGAGCGCGGACTTGCGGCTTGGCACTGGCGGGCGCGCGAGCACTGAGCGAGTCACACATCTGTCCACGCTGCATGAGGTTCCAGGGACACCCACAGAAGCAGGCCTAACCTTCCCTTCTCCTACCACCTGTTCATTAGCATGGGCCCCCCCACAGGGAGCCAGCCACCCCTCTCCCCCCCTTTATTTTTTGCCCCCCACCCCCCCCCCGACCATGAGCTTCTGAGACCGTCATTTTCAGTTTTGCTTTATCCCGCCATCTGATTCGGGAGCGATGCCGTGAAGAGCGGCCAGCTTTGTCGGGGGGGTGGGGTGGGGGTGGGGGGGCGGTAAAGAAATAAATGAACTGGAGGGAGGCACATTTCATTGCTGGAAGTTTCCATATCCACCTCGGTCATCCTGTTTCAAATTTTTGAATCATTGCGCTTTTTGCTGTTGATCTGTTTCCGTCTCATGGTACAGTCTTGGCTCTGCCTGTCACCCTTTAAGCACAGAAATACAGTCGTTTTGTTAGAACTTTCTGGAACATTTTATATAAACGGCTGAAGTACCTCTTAGTAACTTGTGATGACAAATAAAGTCTGTTAAACAGCACGTTTTGCTACCGTGACAAATTAAAAATAGCAAAACAACAAAAAAAAAAACAACAAAAAATAGATCCTTATCTACCAACTAGATGTCTCTATTTTTCAGATCTTACTCAGTAAACTTTTTCCCCCCAAAATAGAAATGAGTTATCAGGCCCCCTGTGCATTTCCTTTTTTTTTCAAAATCTAAAAGTGTTAATTGTTTCAATCTGTTGCACTAATTCCTGGACCTTATTCCCAAATAAGGCTGGCTTTCTTGTCGACTTGCGTTCTGCAGTCGTGAATCCAGCATTAATTCAGACATCCATTTGACTTTTAATTGCTTTCTGTGCTGTGCCCACACAATGATGTGGATAAACCAGGCACAACATCTCAATTTCTTTTTCCTGTTGAGTGCTTTCCATTTCAATTATCACCAACCCTTGTTATTTTATTGATTCTTTATTGCGTGCATTCAGTGGGTACAGATATTCAGCTTCATTTCCTGTGAAGGATTTCAGCACGCTGGTATTTCACCCTGTTCCCTCTTGCTCCGGGTGCGATGATGTCATCTGGACGGTATATAGGAGTGCCGGCGGAGAATCAGAGATACGCGAGGCACGATTTGTGCAGCACCAACAGAAAAGCCAGCATAATGAATGTGTCTGCATTCACAGGAGAAAGATTCTAATTCTCAAAGTCTTTATCTCTTCAACATCTTCTGTCAGATGATTGAATGGAGATACATTTTAAAAAGCACTTTCTTACTTAGCAGTTACTCTTGTCCTAAACTATGTGTAAGTCAGGGTACGTGAGTGGGGTCAGTCAGTGATTTTGGACTAAGTGAGGTTATGAGCCTTATAGGGATCTAGTCAGACCCCGTACAATGATATGGCCAGAATCACAATCACAATCGACTGTTCGACGGGTCTCCATATTTCCATTTTATGTGGCGACTGGAGAGGCCATGTACTTATTAGGGGAGGGGCATGGCCACCCCTTAGATTCAACACAGGGCCCTTGCTCAAGGGTCCAAAACTGACATGGTTATTCTCCCATGGGATTCGAACCAACAACTTTCTGGGTATGGGCACAGGTCCCTAATCCTCTGAAGTACATAACAAAACTGAAAAACATATATTTGTCATTGATTTAACTTTCGGTGATAGCCACTATGCTTGCCGGTCTTGCCCGACTTTTACTTTGACGCAGTAAAGCCTTTCACGCTCCCCACTGCGCTGCTGTGAGCTCAGACCTTTTACTAACCAATATATTACGTAGATATCCCCATGTGACACAGCTCCGACCAAGACCTCTGACCAAGACGTTAGACTTCAGTTTCACTACAAATGGAAATCATTTCATTTTCATTTCACTGTACTCAGGTAAAGTGTCATTATTAACGCACTATCATCCATTATTTACACTACTTAAGTTTTAGTTGTCTGGTAAATTTCATATTCAGCATCAAATTGCATGTGATAAATGTTTGATCTTTTTAAATTGCTTTGATTTATTGCACTTTTTTTGCAGATAAATGTAAATGCTGTGAAGCAGTCCTGTAACCTTGACATAATATAAACGAAAACTCTGTACAATTTACTGCCCCCTGGAACCGCCAGACGCACCTAAACCTTTGTATCGTGCTACGCCTAAGATAAGATACTGTTTTTTATAGCATGCTCTTCTAGAGAGTTCCCACAGTCCCAGGTGTGCAAAGGTCCAAGTACCAGGCACGGGTCCACGGACTTTTTTGAGTTAGAGATTGAATACCGTGGGTCTGTTAACTGCTGGTTATTCATTTTTGATGTTTTGGAGATGTCGGTCATTGGGGGGGGGGGTTACCGGTTCCCCGAGGGCCTCAGTGCTGACTCACTCTATAACAGCATAAACATGTTTCCTCTTTTTCATGTTTCTGTATATCAACGTTTCTCAATTATGTTTTCAGTGGTGCATTTTTAAAAGTTTAATCTTGGGTGGAAATGCTGTTGGGTGCATATCCGGAGTTAAATTGTTAAATTTTACTTACCTGTCATGTTTTTTAGCTTTTGGTTATGATCTGTTCCTCCTGTCTAGGACGTACCCCTGCCCTGTGCCCCAGGTCCCTTCTGCAACCCCGGGAAAGGTGAAGAAAAGGTCATGCAGGGGAATCCTAACATCCTTTTTGGTTGGTTGTTTACTGCCACTGACAACATTTTCAGTATGATTTAACTCCCCAGGCTTGGGATTTTTCTATTAAAGCCGTGAGCTTTCCTATTGTTGCTATGTGGCTAGATTGCCACTAGGTGGCCTGATGGTTAAGGGACTACAGGTGTGACCGCCTGCCTTCCAGCTGTATAAACCGTCACTTAAAATCATCACGGTGGACGGCATCCGCCGAGAAGCCGGGCAGATTACGACGAGGCCGCGGGCTCAGGACGGTGTGACAGAAGGGGGTCACACACATGTAGGGGCCACACCACACCTGCATGTCCTGGGGGCGTGTGAATTATGCTGTGCGAGAGTGTTAACGGCATGTCGCGTTGGCGCTGAGGTCCAAACATCCATCCAGCAAGCTAGCTGTTTGTTTGGGTTTGCCATTATTTTTTTTATACAATTTAATTTCACCCAAGCAATATCTCCATTACAGCACCTCCACCAAATACAAATACCCCTCTATTAATTACCAAGGTGTCCTGCTAGATCGCTAATACCTCCCCCAGACCATCAGGGAGTACCTCCCACCCCCTCCCACATGCAGATTTATGTCCAAACAGGACCTTTAAACTTCCACCTGTGTTGTGTTTTATGGCTGCAATAAACCTGTTATCAGCCCATGAAAGAAATGGCTAACAGGTGACTGCAGGTGGAAGTTTTTATTCATTTTTTTTTGAGGGATGTCAGCACCGAAGACGAGGGCGGTGGGTGGAGGTGGAGGGGGAGGGATGGGGGGGGGCTGGCCGAGGAGGGCCCACTCCACGGAAAAGTAGCACCGGCCCGAGAATTTTTACAGCACTCCAGGATCATTATTGGCAATTAGCGTCCGTCAGGATAGACGGCAGCTGGCTGTAATTACAGATAGCCCCTCATTACTGCTCCATGCAGCGGGGAGAGGGAGAAAACACACGTTTTAAAGCTTCTGTTTACTTTTATTTTTTTATTTCCTCCGCAATGTTGCGCCACATTCATCCCCACCGTAACATCACCAGCACAGGTGCTTGCAAAAAGAAATACGTCAAAAAAAGATGTTGACTAAAATAATATGTCAGAATTATTTTTTTAATGTGGACTCCGGCTTAATACATATTTAAGCCTCGAATGAGATTTCTACAAGCACGATGGGAGAATCACGACGCAGTTTTGATTTCTCTCTTTTTTATCTTTAAAAAATATTTTATTGGGTTGGAGATTTTATTTAGTCTTTTATTGTTTTCTAAAAAGTATGTCAAAGGTTTTAGCAGCGTTTAACGTGGCTGTGGGAGCCGCAGTCGGTATTATAAGTCAGTCACTCCCCAAAGCCGGGCAGCTTGAGACTGAGCGCCGTACCTATCAGCCGTGGATCCAAGGTAAAACAGCTCGTTAAGGCAAGGTAAAGTCCTCAGAAAATGCCCCTCTGCTCCTTTTAATTAACGGGGATCATCCGCCGCAGCTTGCTGCACTTCCAAGATAAAGTAGCTGCAGGAAAAAAAAAAACCTACATCTCGACTTTACATTGCGAGCCAAATTTAGATCATTTTGCAAGGAGCTTTTCGGTCAACTTTTCACCCACAATCTGCACGTCAGTATTTCAGTTTTTTTCACCCCCTCCACATTTCCCAAAATTAATATGGTTTTAAATAATGTCCTGCAGAGTGCAGAAGTATGCAGCAGGCAAGGAAAAATGCTCCTTAACAGATTACAAGACCAGTGCTTGGTACAGTGTGTCCATCTGAATGCTCCCCTTAAGTTTAACATTTACGTGTGAAATAGGGCCATACGAACCAATCCTGCAAAACCATTACACAACGACGCGGAAAAGCTAAGCAGCTATAAAAGGAAACGTTTCTTACGTATGAGGTCTGCCTTTGGCGAGCTCTGGCTGTCATTAATGTTTATTAATACCATCTGACTGTACCGAATGCCAGGGTGGCTGGGGGGGTTATAAAAAATCCTATAGATTTACCCCCCAGCAACAATAAAAGGAATTAACCCTGGGGAGAGCAGCTGAGTGTAGGGGTAATTTCTGAGACTTACAATGTGAGCAATGTCAGCTGTGACCTGTTGGACAGATCTTCTAATTTGCCTGGACAGGAATTGCAGGGGAAAATGTCCAGTTTTCCAATAAAGGGCTGTGGTTTAAACGTCAAGGTCAATTATGTAATAAATGAGGTTCGCAAAGGTTTCTGTAGGACACATGCGAATGTCATGTGCGGAAAACTCGTGGTGGACTGAAGCAAAGCTGTTTTGACAGGGGTGACTGGGCGTTGGGGGAGACGGAGGAAATCTGCCATTGAAGACCCCTTGGCGAGTGGAATTACCGTGAGCTGTCAATCACTGTTTTAACCTGGGGAGAGCCAATGACGGAACCCAGGGGAAATGGGGTTTCTGATTGGCAGGCTGGGATAAACCCACCACTTTGGATTTCAAAGCTTCATTGGTCCATTTTACTGGCGAGACCATATATGTCAAGTCATGTGACCATTACTTTCCTGCCCTTTCTTTGTGGTACATATTCCTCTCACAAGGCCTTCAGTTTTATATGACATTTTCTCCCGGAATTATAGAGTTTGGGTAGAATTGCATGAAATTGTTTGCATATGCCATTTTGGAAATGTATTTTGTGTCCTGGTACTGCCTATATTTATATTAATTACTGCAGATTTATTTTAAAATAAGCATCCGTGGTTATGGACATCTGCCGCGAGCCGCAATATAACGATAAGAATCCCCTGAGAGTTTCTTAAACTTGTTGGTTCTGCGAATGACCCTAACTTTCCCCAAACGAGCTTTTTTTTTTTTTGTTAATGTTACCCACAATGCTTAGCTGCCTGGCCCGTAAAATGGTTTCCATTTGCATTTAATTTCTCAGTTCCATTGTACTTCTTCCAGTACAAACACAAGCGGCAACTGTTGTGTTAAACGCAAGCGCAATCACTGGACGTCTTTTTTAGCTCGTCCCGCTAAGACGGCCCTTTTTATACTGTGCCATGCGAAGTTGGAACGGAGCGAGAAACCCAGCTTTAGAGAACAGATCAAGTAACTAACAGTTTAACAGATGGAATCCTCCCTAAACGAACAACCACCGAACGGCAAATTGTGCATAAATTACTAGTAGCTCGTTGAGAAGCGGCTACACTTATGGGATACTGCGCGCTTGGGTGTTGTGGATTGTGGAAGGCCATTAATGGATGTGTAGCATTTAAAAGTTAGGATTCTATCAAGGACACGTTCTCTCCATCCTTGGAAAGCTCACAGCTTTAAATGCAGCAGAGCAGTACTGATTCCCAGAGTGGAAGTTAGTGCACCACAAATCTGTATGGAGAAAATGTTAAGATATTAATGTTAATTAGTATCTTAACGTGTCATACATTTGATGATGCGTCTGTTAAACCAAGAATATCTTCCAGCTTTTATCATTGTGTATTTTTTTTCTCAGTTAGCCTTTTGGATATTTTTTTTCTCCCAGCACAAGGGTGATTAATGTGTAAATAAACATATGCCACAGTGAAACAGAGCTAGTTTTTATCGAAACTGTTCTGACCGTTTTAAACGGGTCGTGGTACCAAGGACTAATTATTGAGTAATATGTTTTGTTTGTTAAATATAAAACATTAAAATACAGTTGGTGGTGTCTTTCAGAATGGGAGGCTTGTTAGGGGGTGCTGTTGCCTCGGGGGTTGGGGGTTCAAATCCCGCCTCTGCTCTGTGTGTGAGTGATGTTCTTCCTGTGTTGTGTGGATTTTCTCCAGCTGTCCATGGACAGTCAGGCAGGCTAACTGATGCCCCTAAATCTCTCCACGGAGTCCCAGCCTGAGTGTCAGACCCCAGCCACGTGCTCGATACTCTCTGGACCCCCCGCAACCCTGCCAGTATGACTGGTTATAAGCATATAAGGAAAAGCTATGAATTCAATGTCTTTGCACATTTGGTAGCTCTCTCTGTATTTTTTTTTTTCAGTAAAACAAAACAGACGCCCATAAATGGACCAGGACTTTGATACTGTTTCATCCGAATGGCGTTTGGTACCGTTTCAGCAAAGCACCACTATTTGGCCGTTTGGATAAGAAATCTTCGCTTCGTTTGTGGTGCTGCCTAATTAATATTGTGATGTCGGTGTGTGTTGCGTTTTGTTTGTCTAAAGACAAACTGCGTTGTTGTGGGGCTGAATGTGAGCCAAATGCGTGGCTCGCCTCGCTGCCAGTGCACCTGTTTGCTGCCTCTTCTGGCCTTTTACTGGTACTAGTTAGTTAGTTTTTTAAATTCACTTCCTTGCATTTGGCATGACAGTGGAGCGTTCTGCCACAGACAGCGTTGTTGATAAAGTTCATTCAAAGTCATGAGGTCATTTATTTTCCTCTGTATATGCTTGGCTCCCGATCAGGCTGCCTTTCATTTTTGGGGGTATGGAATGCTTCTGTTCCCATGATTGAGGAAGAATGAAGAATGAGGACGGCCCTCTCTTATGCTCTTATGTTCGGGGATGTTTAACAGAGGGTGTTGCAGTTCATAACCCTTCTGCTGTTGCTGGAATGGCATAGACCAGAATGTTTCAATGCCGTCCCTGTTTTCACAGACGGACTCTGTGTGCTGCACCCTCCGTGGCCCAAAGCATACAAATCCCGCCCCCATCCACCCCCCCCATATGGCATGCTTGTTCTCATGGCAACTGTGGACGCGCTCAATGTATTTTTTTACGAATGATGATGCCAGGGTTGGGGGGTTAGGTGCGCTGGAGAGGGTCCAGTCATTGGGGTGGGGGGTGGGGGGTCATAGGCCCAGGTTCGGACGTGGTAATGGGAAGGAGGCAAAGGGGGGGGGGGGTTGCCTGTGGGAGGTGGGCGGGGCGGATCGCAATGGGAGGTAAACCCCAATCATTTATAAAAGGTAAACGCTGTCAGAACGTGGGGCGTTTAGAGCTCTGTGCCGCTGCCGTGATTTATGAGCCGGGTGCCGGGCGATAAATCACCTGGCGCTGCTGCTCTCCCCCCTCGCCGCCGCTGCTGCTGACGGGGCGGCGAAACACTCACCTGCTGGTCGTGCATGGGGGTGAAGTCTGATGCGGGTTGTGGGGCAGGGGCCCGGGCGCTGGGTGGGGGGGGGGGGTCATACCTGGTAAAATGCTGTAGAGGATAGTCCGTGCAGGGCCTAGAGACGGGACGGTGCACACCCTGCTACCCTGTCAGTACAGAGCATTCCACAACTGTTCTTCCGCCTGATTGGCCAGAGTGCTCCGGGCTGATCCATTACTCCCCCATCTTGGGGGGGGGGGGGGGGATGGTGGCCAATCTTCCAGTGTCGCTTTCCACAATTTCCCCAGACCCTGTGGATGTTACAACCACCACGCCCGGTGCCCTGGTCTGTCTCGCATGCCGAGCAACAATTTCCGGTTCACTCCCGATTCTGGGCCGTGCAGACGCCGGACGCTAACTGCTCACCCCCCCCCCCCCCCCGTGCCAGATTTTTCACACACAAGCTGCGACAGCTGCCGTTTAACGTAATGATGGCCCGTCGCACTGAGAGGTGCATTATGGGAAATATCCCGATGACCGCATGGTCTGATGAAACAGTCAGTATGCGGCCTGTTGCATAAGCTGTTTATTAAAATAATTAAAATAAAAAATGTCCAAATGTAAGGATCCTTCACTTTATTTAACCGAAATAACTGAGGTATAAAGTGTGACATGCTGGGTGATTTTGCATGATGTGCTCACAGGGGTCGCAGTGTTTTGGCCTGAGGAGAGAGTATGATTGCTGTAGATGGTTTTTAAAGCCTCTTTTCTTTTTTTGTCCGTTCTATCTGTAAAAAAAAAAAATCAAAGTCAGCCCTTCTCCGGTTTGAGTGCAGTGGCACCAAAGGTATCGTGCCAACATCAAAGCCATGCGCCCTTGTGTCGCTTGAATGCTTGGCAGCAATTTAGAAAGGAGAAGAACCACTGTGACCTGCAGCGCTGGCTGCGCGTGCCACCTGGGTCCCCCTGGGGCCATAATCCATATAGAGCGGCCCATCTTATCATTAGCCAATGATATGTTTTGAATCTGTGATTGACAGGGGAGGGGACACTCTGGGGGCCAATCAGCTGTCAGCTGAGGTCAATGCCCCTGTGGCCCAACCTCTTTATACACCCCTGATTCCCGTCCATTGGGCTTTTCAGGTTAACTGAATGGGCCCTTGGCTCCCAGTCACTTTCATGTGTCACCTGAATTGGGATCTGGATTCCTGTGATGTGTATGTCCTCGGGAGATGGTCTGTCTCCCCTGATACACGATATCACGCCAATTTTGAGACCCCAGTTCACCTGGACTGTAGCATGAAGTCCCACCCAGGTCGTTTTTTCGTCTCCCGTGATTGGCTGTAGGCTCACTGAGAACCCTGTACTGCATGAGCGGTTACGGAAAATGGATGTATGAGTTCTGTAATATAAAAGTGCCAGTCTCTGGGATTTTGTTTGGCTAAAATGTGAACTTTGCGACGTAACAAACGGTTATGTAATGTTTTTTTTTTGTGTGTGTGTGAGTAGGTGTAGCGAAGGCAGGCATGCCCAGGGAACCCGTCATGTGGATGACACAGCGATACTCAAGAGTGTGGAAGAGTGTGACAATCGGCGTGGTTCTGGGGGCCGAAGTGGGCGTGGCCTGCGTCACTGCCCTCGTCATGCAGGGAAGCACAGACGTGTGTCGGAGGTGTTCTGCATGGGGTCAGACTTCCCGCTGTGGGGGTCACCGTGATCGATGATAGCACATTTGGCCCTCTGTCGTCCCCCCCGCTGGGATGTAATGCTCTGTTGCCCCGGGCTGACATCACCTGAGAGAACACACCTAACAGCCTCTGTTAATTTTTCTGTACGGGGGGACTGCCACCCCCCAGGCGAGACATGATGGTGTCTAGGTGTTCCTCAAGGTCCCATCCACTGTGGTACCAGATCATCCATGTCACTCTGGGCCCCCGCAGGGAGGACTGGCATGATATCTCACCACTCAGCCTCTGGGGAATACAGTTCAGGGGTAAACACTGCCCCACCCCCATCTGAACGTGATCCACTTACAGCTCACGGGTAACCTAGAGCTCTTTAAACACTTTACTTTTTGCTTCAGGAGGAAAAACACCCTCATCCTGTTACCCCCCCAGCCCCCCCCCGCAAGAGTCATTATCTAACTCCTGCCACGTCTGGGAGCCGAAAGCCGCAAACATCACGCTGTACTAAATCATAAGTCTGCCCCCGAGCTGCCGTTGGGGGGGGTATGTGGCCGGTCGCACCCCGCCACCGCCTCCCCCCCCCCCACCCGCTACATAAACACTCCTCCTTTTCCAAATAAACACCTCCTCCCCCTCTCCACATGGAGCGTAAACGGTGCGGCATAAGACCGGCCGGCGCCGTGGCCGTGTGAGGGCAAGGCCGGCCGCTATAGGCTTCTTTAGTTTTCAGGGACGGGGGCGGTGATGTAGTAGCTGGACGGGGTGGTGTGTAAATACTCACAGGCCGCCGAGTCGCCTGGCAAAGGGGGTGGGGGGGGGGAGAGAAAGAATGCCCTTGGGCAGCAAAGTAATGTGAAGGGAAATCGATACCCAGGGCGGGCTGGCTTTCAGGTTCTTGGTGTCTCTCACAGAAACAGCCTCGGCTCTGTTGAACTGGATCTCCTCTCCCGCACCCCCCCCCACCCCCCCCCGGTGCCTGAAATCACATCAGGCTCTCTATTGTGTCTGTGCCTGGGAGAGGGAGGGGGCACACACACACAACCGCAGGCTGTATGGGCAGCGGGGCTGTTTCGGTGTTAACGCTGCTGTGGCGCCGGTCGCCGTCGCGGAGGGGGGGGGAGCGGCAGCCCCGGGCAGCTACGTGGTGATGTCGTCTCGCTCCCTGGTGACAGTGGTCGCTACGCGTGTTAATTAAGGAATGGCAATAAATGTCCCTGGTCACTGGTTTTGGGGCGGCATGTGTGCTGTGGCCTGGGGAGGGGGGGGGGAAGCCCGCTAGCCTGCTGCGGCGTCTCGCATTGTCTAAAAATAATCATCCGTAGATAGAGGCGTCATCGCTGCCCCTCCTTCCTGAGATTGTTGCCTGGGTCTCAGAGAGGACCCCTTATATCTCGCTGGAGGTGTCTGATCGTAGCCCCCCCATGTGCTGTGTGAGGATAACCCGTCTTCTGGAGCCAATTATGAATCTAAACCACGTCACAGTGAATCGGTCACATTAGGACACGTGACGAGTCTACCGGGGGGGGGGGGGGGCAGTCGGGCCAGTCGGGTGAGGGGGGCAAAAGGCTTGGGTCGATGGCTCTCTCTCTGAAGCTGAGTGGAAAATTTAATTATTTTCCTCTGCTTTGGCGGCAGGGGGATTGTCGGGAATCTGTGCTCTAATTACAAAAAAGGGGGGATTCTCAGTTTGAAACGTCTCTGGGGCCGCAGAGGAAAAATATGGATGATTCAAATTTTATAATAAACAAATAGTTAATGTAACGGCGTAAGTAATTGGCAGGACTGGAAATCAAACGTCAGACTTCCAAACGGGAGCTTTTTTTTGTCTTTTTTTTCCGTGGTTTTTGGCCAGAGGTTCATGAAAAGCTCAATTAAGTCTTAAGAGGTTTAAAACTCGTAATAAAAGCAATTATCGCGATTTGCTGGTATTATGGTACATCTGTTACTTTCACCGCACGCTGCCTTGTAAGATTTGTTAACGTCCGTCATCAAAAGCGATTCCTCCGTGAATGCGGGAGTCGGAAAGGCCGGAAACGCCTTGGAGAGCAGCTATAGAGCTTAGAACCAGCAGTGGCGGTGCTGCCTTTGCGGGAATTAAACGCTTCAGATTTTCATTGTGTGTGTGTGTGTCCGGCCATCCGTGTCCTGTTTTGAATTCCCCGCTTTCTTTCACGGCGCCGCCGGGGCGGAATCGACAGCGTCCCCCCCCCCCCCCTCTCGGCCAGCCTGACCTCACGCACAACTGCCCTCGACAAAAAGAGAAGCTGCTTCTGGCGCTGATTCGGCCGCTCTGAGCGGTCAGAGCCTCGACAAAAAGAGGGAAGGGGTCAGCAGTCCTTGGGGGGGGTCCTCTTCAGGCTTCGCCGGAAAAAGCCCCTTTCAGAATGTGCGTGTTCTTAGAGATCGCCCACGAGCCGCCATGTCGCCGGTTACAGACATATTAAGCACAGCCACGAATCTATCTACTTACAGCTAATTCTGGGAAGAACAAGACGCATAAACAGCTAAAATCTGAAACCGCTCCATTTTGTATAGCCACACACTCTTGTCAAGTGCCTTGGCGTGACTCTGTAAAAACAAACTGAAATTGAAACAACGGCCCATTGTCAACCCATCCGTACACGGAGAGACGTGTCCATGGAAAGCCTGGCCTGTATCAGGCGCATAGCCAGGTAGCAAAATAACGAGATTGAACCCCCCCCCCCCCCCCCCAAAAAAAAAAAAAAAAACATTTCTGGCTATGGGCATGGTCTGTGTCTGTGGCAAAATGTTTTGATTGAGGAAAATAATACCGTGTAGACTTCTTAAATACCATATCCATGGTAAAAATGTTTGACTCCTGGTCCAAATTCCTCCTTCTTCCAGTAACATGGAGTCCTGCCTTGACTTCTCCTTGCTGTTGCAATGCTCAGTAGGATCCACTTTGTTTTAGGGGGGGATCATTAGTTTAGTAAGGGCCCTCGTGCCCCCCGGTGAGAGGCTGTGCTTTCCACGGTGGGGGGGTGACGTGACCCAGAAGGCATCCTCTGACATCTCGACGTTCATTAGCTGTTCATCTTTGATGTCCCTCCGTAGCCGGGGGTCTTGGCGTTGACGTGCTGCTTCGGAGAGTCTTTAATGTGCGCTCGCCGATCACCCGTGCGCTAATCTGCCGTCGTAAACGATAACGATCATAAATGAAAAGAATTATCAACCAGGGGAGGCTTTGGGCCGAGCTGGCAATGGGGATCCTGTACCTACAGTGGATGTAAATGGCTTACGCTTCCTCCTTAAAATCGCAGGTCTTTGACTCAAACCAAGATAAATCACGTAAGATCTTTTTTTTCCACTTTTAATGTGGAATTGTGACCAACAGACATCCCAAACATTCCTGTTTGTTTTTCACTGGAATATTGTTGGTTTTAATGTAACATTAAAGGTGGCAATCGATCTCTGACATGATTTAACTTTGCTTTTTTTTCTACAAAACAAAACCCCAATTTTAAAGGGTTTGTAGACTTTGTAGGTCTGTTGTATGTGACACGGATTCTGCCTGGCGTGGCCGGTCACTCTGCTTATTTGTCCATGGGGGGTGGGCATGGCTGGTGAGTCCCGGGGGGGGGGGTTGGGGGTCTTTGCATGGGATGGCTGCAGGACTGGGCTGATCCTGGGTAAATGCAGAAATGTTACCGGAAAAGAGCTCAGCAGGAATTTAATGGTTGGGCAGGCTGCTGATTATCTGAAATTTGGGCACAATTTCATATTTCGTTTCTTTAACATCATTTACTGCCTTCTGGCTTTTATTCAAAGTATAAACTTATCTTTGCTGGCAGATTCACAGTGATAAAGATGGTAAAATTTGCTGAAAGGTAGGTTTTCCCTCGCCTTGTAAATAGTATCCGAGTATTCAAATAAAATGATAGCATGACAATTTTAATAAATGAAAAGTAATAAGGAGACTTGTATAGAAAAAATGTCTGGTTTGGTGTCGAGCTGCACGTATAGGTAATTTAAATTTAGTGCTGATAAATATTACCCAGCATTCCCCTGGGTGTGTCCTTACGATAGGTGTTTGTATGACGTTTAGGAAGGTGTCCCCTTGGTGGACCAAATCACCGAGGAGGTCCCTGAGTATCCCGTCCCCCACGGGAATAGAGAGGAGCCGATGCGGATCTGTAAGATTCCCCTTCCCACTGTCTTGAGGCTCATCTGTGCCACATCACAGAGATGCTGATGAGAGAAAACAGACCCCCCCCCCTCCCCCTCCCACCTCCAGCGCTCAGCAAACAGTCAGGAGACTTTTAAATGCCGTCGCAGGATTGCAGAGACAAAGGGCTGCCCGTCACGGCTGGCCGCCGCATGCCGTCGCAGGATTAGATGCATCAGATTACACCGGGATGCCTCGCATGCACTGGGCCTGCCGAGGGATGTGTCTGTGTGTGTGTGGGGGGGTCTCTATTTAAATTCCTGGTTTATTCTGCTGATTGAGGCTCCGTGAGCCCTCGAAGGTCTCGGTGACATCACGGGGGGGGGGGGGGGCCCACTCCGAATCCTGTGCCTGTTTCCTTTTTTATTTTCTTCCTCTCCCTTCATTTAAGGCGCGGAAGAGATTTTAATTTAATTTTTTTTATTTTTTTTTGCCTCTGAGCCAGTTTCTGCTTTCGGGCGTTTTATCCATTTATTTATTTATTTTTTCTCTCTCTCTCCCTCGCTGCAGCCGCACATGAACTGTACACCTACACAGTACAGATGGTTTCGTTTTATAAGAGATAAAGCCACATTTGGTGGGCCTGATTAAACAGACAGCGGCATTCCTGTCTCCCGTTTATGCCAGTGCTAAGATTGCCCCGGCAGCTGTGGACATCTTCCGACGTGATTGGTTCATCCCCCTAACCGTTGTTTCCGTCCTCAGGGGGGCCCCGACTGCCCGCTGTAAACGGCGTGTCACTTGGCGAGGGGGTGGGTGGAGGGGCTCCTCCATTAACGGGGGGGGCGGGGCCCGATTGGAAGGTAGCAGGTGAGCATGGCAGACTAATCAGGATGAGGCGGCGGCCCACAATCCCCTGGCGTGACCGCGGCACCGCCTCTCTACTCTCAGGGCTGCCACGTGACTGCGATGGCGTGTAGATGTGTGTGTGGGATGTGCTGGTGCTGGTGGTGGTGGGGGGGGGGGGGGGCACAGGGATTTGGCCTAAAGGCTGCTTCTGGACTGAAAGCTACTTCAGGCAGGTCCCAGTGCATTATGGGATTTTTTTTTTGCCATTGTGTGCCTGTATGCATTGCATTGTACTTGAAAAACAATAAGAAAAGCATTAATACTTTTTTTTTTTTAAAAAACAAATCTCTAAAAAATTCCCAGGAAGGAAGAAAATGCAGAGAGAGACAGAGATAGAGGGATGACCTCTTTTTACATCAAGAATTCTGAACACACAGCGTCGGATTTAAATATAGCATCAGGGAACAGGGGTGTATGAATCCTATTAAATTCCCGTGGGGGCCCGCCGGTCTCGGTGTGGGATTTAACCCCAACCGGTGCTGCTTGGATGACCCAGCGCTTCACAGCAGGCGACGGGCCGCGACCAAAAAGAAATAAAGTCCCTCGGAGGCACATCTGGGGCCTACTGTGATCAAACTTTTTTTTCTTCTTTTTTTTTGCACGTGGAGCTGCTCGCGTAATCGAGTTCTGCTCTCAGTTCATATACTTTGTGAGAGGGAGAAGATAGATGTATGGTGCAGAGTCCATCGAGATAATGGAGGGTTTGGGGGGGGTAGGGGGGTGGGTGCTGATGAGACGAGCCGGGAGCCATCTCTGGAGAGGTGGGTCTATCAGGCCCCCGCTCGCACCTCAATCTTCGCTGCTGCTGCCCCCTTTTTTTTATTTAATAGTGCTGCGGAGAGCACTGCTTCATCCCAGATGTCCCCCCTAATCAAAGGACAAGTCGCTCCCGCCCCCCCCCCCCCAGCCGCGTCTGCCTGGCCCCTGCGTCCCAGAGAGATGGCCTGTAAATGAGTTTCCAATCAGAATGCAGCCTGGTGCAGGCCACATGCCCCCCCCCCCCCACCCCCCCCCGCTGTCCCCGGGGGCTCTGTCATTCCAGCCCTCTGTTCCCCAGCCCTGATGTAAGCAGGCAGTGTGCTGACACAGTTTCCGTTAGGTGCTGTGTCCGAGAGGCTGCGCCCCCCCCACCCCTGACAATCAGTGTGCCTGCAAAACAGTCAGCAATGATGATGTCGCCAAGAATAAGGGCGTATCAGGTGAATCGGACTGGGTTTAATAGCCTTGCACTAAAAGATTATGCCCGGGGAGAACTCGTCCGCGAAAAAAGGATGTGATTTGTACTCGGATGGAGGCCGTAAATGGAATTAAGTGCAGCCCCCAGCTCTTGGGCCTACAGGCGGGATGGTTTCCGTCTCTTTGGAATCAAGAGCTTTGTATCTCCTTTATTTTCATGCCGGCATGTTTGTTTAATTTTTGCACATTTCTGTCTCTATTTCTGCATGTTTTTTAATTTATTGTGTGTTGTATTTCTGTCTTGATTGAATGTTTAATTGTATACCTCATGCCACCACCTGCTCGAAAGCAAATTCCTCGTGCTTTTCGTACTTGAAGAATAAAGGACTCTGATTCTGCAGTGATTTCCCATGCGGATGGTCTGTCGCCGTGGCGATTTACGTGCATGACTTTAGCTCTCACCTGTAGCCTGTTACTTTGTGGTAGTTTTTTTTGTTTATTCGTGCAGAAAGTGGCTGTTTTAACAAATTCACAGATAATTTTATTAATTAAGGGGAAGGGGTTTAATTAGCAGACTTAAAGTTGTTTAATCCCCAAAGAAAGAGGTATATATCCGAGTGGTTCCTTTAGGATCAGCCTTGGGTAGACATCTGTCTATTCACTGTATAAAACTGAATATCGCCTGATGCTCTAGCTGATCAAATTTTGCCATCTAAAACTCTTTTATCATTCCACAATTCATTCCTGCTTTCTAATATCGGCCGGACGCCGAGGATGCTGTGCGGAAATACCTTGTGTGTTTTCGTTTCATGTCTGTGCCGGCCTTTAATATTCATCGGACTGGCACAGGGGGCGCCGTTTGTCTTCCTGTCTCGCCTCTGTATCAGCAGTCGCTTAATGAACATCCCCTTGATGGTGCGAGCGCTCACGGATTCCGGCAGAAGAGAGCCGCGTGGGATTTTAAGGTGGAATAGGAATGCCTTTCGGGAACGTCTGGGACGGAAATGCGTATGCTGTGGCCTCACACACACACACACACACACACACACACACAAACAGGGGTGACTACGGTAATGATGTGACAGAATGAACGCATGGCCAGTTAGGGAATTAGCGTAAAACGTACCATATAGAATATAGTAAATGTACCATCTCAAATATATTAAATGTACCATCTGAAATATAGTGAATCTGAAATATATGTTTGGGGTAACGGGGAGGAACGATGGGAATGGATGATTCCCAGATGAAGCAGTGCTTCCCGGAGCGTGTCGCTGCGCCGCTCCGAGACAGGCTCCTAGCTCCGGATTAGCATAACGCTAATTGATCTGGGCAGCCCAGACGCTGGCCCCTTGGCGCGGGCGCCTCTGAGGGCGGGTGGGGGGGGGGGGGTTACGGATCGCCGGGGGGTGCTCTGATGGACTGCTGCAGCCTAACGACGGCAGTGTCAGGCCGGCTAATGCCTGCACTTCATTATGGTGAAGACAATAAGCGGTGAGCAGCCGGGAACGTGGCTATCGCTCATTAGTGCCCCCCAGCCCCCGCCAGGGACCGGTCACCGTCATTATAAATCCCGACACTTCTCCTACACGGGCGGTCTGCCCCCTCGTATCCTCAGCGGGGGCGAAGGCTGGGTGGTGCGGCCCCAGGAGAGGGCCCGTGAGGAGAAGGCGGGGTCTTCCACTCCACTACGCGTAATTAGGCTAAACGGGATTATGCCTGTCACCTTACACACAGACCGGGCCCAAGCCGCACGCGGAGTCGGAGGTGAAGATGTAATCTCGGGACCTGGAATGTAGGGAGGTGAGATCGGATTCGAGAGAGTTAGGCTGTTTTGGCTTTGGAGTGAAGGAGGCTGGATTAGCAGACGTACAGGCCCCCGGGGGGGGGTCACCACGTCTGTAGATTTGCTCTTCACCGTTTCTGATTTCCCTCTGGACGGCCCGCGAAAAGTGAAAGATTGCACCAGCGAAAATGTGCCGCGTTGGGAAACGGCGGCCAGATTGATATTTCCACAAGGGCGTGGCACTCGCACGGTTACAAACCAGTGCAGTCCCAAACCATGCAGGCACTGAAAAAAATGGCTCCAGTTATCGGCAGTGTCACTTGATTAGGGACATTTGTAATTACAATTGCATAATTGCCATTGTAATTCTAATTACAATTATTTTCCCCAATGTCACAGTGCTGCCCTGCAAAGAAAATCAATAATGTGTCTTCTAATCCTGGTCACCCCTAAACTCTTTAAAATTATTACAAAAACCCTTTGCTCCACAGCAAAACAGTTTGAGCATTTCCCAGTTTTAAAATAAACCCAGTTGCATTTTGTGCCTCTCTTCATAGTTGCTGCTTTTAATATTCTTGCGTCCCAGTTCCACACGGCCCGCCCCTGGCGGCTGGGTGCCCTGACCTCCTCTCTTTTATCAGCAGCCTAGTTCGCATGTGTGCGTCTGCGTGTGCTCACTCGCGCGCTGGTCTCTACATTACATCAAGGATTCCTTCACACAGCACAGGTCCTGTCTGCTGTTTAAAGACGGCCGTCTCTTCCCATTCGGCCAGCATGTCCCGCGCGTAAATAATGGACCCTCCCCAGCTGCTTAAACGCATGGCCCTGGCAGGACCTCAGTCCCCCTCTTTGGCTTTTCGGGCGGGGTAAGGACCTCGGTGAGGCACGGGCGGCCCCCGGACCGGGAATCGGCATGTGCGTGGGATGGGGCCTGTTTGCCGGTCTCCTTCTGTAAACCTTGCTTCTTATTTCTGCATTATCTCCTCTTTCTTTGTCTCCTATGCTGTGGAGGTTTTTTTCTTTTTTTTGGAACCCATCCGCTTTTGGAGCTCATCCTTGCGGTGGGATGGCCAATTTGTTTTCATTTTTAAAAAATGTGTAGGAACTGGCCTGTGATTTGGGTGGGTGATTGTGGGGGGGGGGGGGCGTTTCTGTGACCGCGTGTCACCATGAACAAATAAAAGTCCCTGGTGTGACTGCTCGTTTCCTTAATGATGAGAAATTAAAGCCCGCCGTGGACCTCAGCGAGCGAACAATATGCTCCTGAAACTGAAGGCCGTGGGATTTGGGCGGGAGGGGGGGTGGAGGCAGCGAGGCTACGATATGGCCCATTAATTATTGAATCCATTGACGTTATGACAAATGGCCCCCGTCCCGGCCTCGTCCCATTAACCTGCGCCGTGCCACCGACTCGAAAACCTGCGAGCTTGCGGATAAACCTCGCCTGCTGCATCTCAGCGTGTGCGGGGTGGGGGGAGGGGGGGGGTTCGCTTATAGACACATCCACAGGACATTCATACGCTCACTGTGCAATACCCACTGTGCAATACTATTTATATCAGGGCTCTTACTATGGAATTCGGTGCAGTACTGCCCCAGACATTCTTTGCACTGTTACTGGTTATTGTGGTTTATTATCTGCTGTTACTGTCTGCTGTGATGGGTCGGCGCCCCATCCTGGGTTATTTCCTGCTTCGTGCCCGTATCTTTCGCGATAGGCTCGGGACCCCCGCAACCCGACATAGGATAAACAATTATGAAAAATGGATGGATGTCTGTTGCTGTCTGTTACTGTCTGCGTGTCTTTTTAACTTCCCGAATCTGTGTGTGTTGTGTTTTTTTAAGCCTGCAATTTGCTTCAGGATTAATGAAGTTTCTCTCTGTTTATCTCTCTGTAGTAAGACAAGAAACCTGGGACCGAGGTCTGGGGCATCCAATGTGGAAATTAGTTTTAAACCTGGAAGGGGCGCTTGTGTTCCAGACTCGCTGGTCTCGCAGGTCAGCCATGTCACAGTGAAGTGCATCGTGGGTAATCTGCCCATCCTCGATCTGAAAGGGCATCGTGGGTAATCTGCCCATCCTTGATCTGACCGGGAATCATGCGTAATCTGCCCATCCTTGATCTGACCGGGAATCATGCGTAATCTGCCCATCCTTGATCTGACTGGGCATCATGGATAATCTGCCCATCCTCGATCTGCCAGTGCATTGTGGGTAATCTGCCCATCCTTGATCTGCCAGTGCATTGTGGGTAATCTGCCCATCCTCGATCTGCCAGTTCATCGTGGGTAATCTGCCTGTCCTCGGTCAAGTCACCAAGATGGGAACCAGGAAGCCCATACGGTGGTGAATATTTTTTTTTTTCTTAATTGAAACCTCCCACCAGTGAAATCGGCTAAATATTTACTGCGGCTTCCCTAAAATACGTTCTGGTTACGCTGCCTTCCTGTGCAGCTCAGAGGTGTTTCGGTCGCGGTGTGATGCCTTTCACACTGACTGTTTGGTTACTGTTCTGACCACACATTTCTCACTAGACCGCTATACAGTCGTGTGTATATCATATTTAACTCTACCATATAGTCGGCTATAAATATTCTTTGAGTTTATCCAAAATTACATATAATAATAATATAAATAATCATTACATTTATATACATTATACCACTTATACCCTTTACATGTGGTATTCATCAAACCAGTCTGGAAATTTGTGTAACTGAAAAGGTTAGGATTAGGTAAGCCTTTTATAGCTAGCTTTTATTTAAATACCAAAAGCTTGTATTTTATGTGAGGAATTTTACATACAAAGGTATTTTGGTCCCTACTCCCTATGGCATCATTAAATTGTCAAGGGCTGATGGTCATTCCTGACTGTTGAGGTGTTTTATGAGGCTGGCTACATTAACTGGGGTCAGGAGGTCATGTTCTGAAGTGTAGAGGTCATGACCTTTATAAGCGAATGCTGTCACCAGATTGGAAAGCAAAAATGACACCACCCTCCCTTTCTGTTGTTTAATCTTTCCCATTTTCGGTGTTAAAAAAAAGAACAATTAACACACAAATGTTCTACATAAGTTTAAAAAAAGACATCATCCTATTGACAGAAAATACCCTCGGCTCTCCAGCACTGTCCGGAAACAACCATTAAGCAAACTCTGCAAATTTCAGCGTGATCCTCTTTTCCCTGCTGTGTCCCCTAGTTCCCTCAGACAGAGACGCCCAGCCACGTTTAGGTTTACTGCTTTTTTGTTTTAGCAGCACCTTTGCATAATTTTTCACTTCCCCTTTGGACCAGAGAAGGTGCACCGTAAATTGGGTCTTTGAAGGACAGAGAGTAATGCTTACTCCGCCCGTAATGGCCGTCCCAGCAGATCTATGCAAATGCCGTCGGCGAGCGCAGGGATGCTGTAAAATATGGTGGCAATTAGACCTTGCGCTTAAAACGCGCCGAGTCGAGACCCCTTAATAAGCACCCTGTTCCTCAGCCCCCGCCGCCTGTGACTGGCGGACGATCCTTAAGTCCCGCCCTCCCTGATATCCATGTTAAACCCCCAAGCAGTTTATCGACAGGCAGTGTTAGCAGTAGCAATGAAGAAAAAAAAAATGTCTGGCTAATGTGTCGTTTGCTTGAATGTATTTTGTTTGGTACTTTCGTTTGATTTTTTTCCCCATTAAAAGCAAAGCTGTGAGGAATTACCAGGCCCATAACCCCCTCTGCGTTCTGCTTTTTTTGGTCCAAATCCTGCATAGTAATCTGACTCTCTGGAGCCAAAACAACCTTGAGTTTATTTTTGTCTCTCAGGGGCTCTGATTAAGGTGAAGAAAAAAAAAAAAATTCCCGCTGGATCCCGGCCTTGTGATGGTAAGGCGGTCTGTGACTCTGGACTCTGAACGTGCTACTGCACAAAATTAGCTAAATCAACTCAACTCAAGGAAAGAGTAACATTCCTCCTGAACCCACGGCACAACGTCCATGACAGGACAGGCATCACAGTGCTAAAGACACAGGGCTACCAACTCACACATGACGTGACGCTCACACTTTCTGACTCTCGCGTTCATGCTTACGGCAAATCTGTATTATTCCATTATAAACCTAAAATTAGCTATATCTCAAGTGTTGGGGTAGTATGCAAACCCTACAGATTATTTACAAGGTAATTAAACTGTTACATACATGTAAATGCATGTATATGTGTGTGTCGACTTGTCTCGAATTCAAAATCTCACGCCAGCCAGCTGACCAAAGTTGGCAATTCTGAAGACAGTTTTTACGCACGCACACGCATGAACTAGGCTGCTGATATCAGGGAGGTCAGAGCACCCAGCCAGCAGGGGCGGGGCTTGAAGAACTGGGACGCAGGAATATTAAAAGCATCAGAGTTTTGGAATTATTTGCATAAAATTTACAGAAAAAAGTCCATAGCACATCATAGGATAGCACAACAGTCTTTGGTTCCTGTCCTCAGTTGTCATCTGGCTTTCTTTCTTTAATTTCTTTGTCTTCCCTTTTCCCTCTTGTATTATGCTGTCTAAATGAAATTGTAATGTATCACATTCATGAGTGTAAATCATGGGAGGGTTGTAAACCCCCCCCCCCGCCCCCCACAATAATCAAAACCAACCAATACAACCCCCAGGGCCCCCTTAAATGGGTGGAGACTTCAACCCCCCCACTCCAGTGCTCAACCCAAAGTTATGCCCTTGATCACAGCACAGCATAACATAACATAACATAACATATAACATAACATATAACATAACATATAACATAACATAACATTGGATTGCATTACACCACATTACATTTCCCATAAAACAAACAATGAACCCTACATAACACTGGGAAATGTACAGCAGTACTGTCCATGCTTACAGCGGCAGTGCAGCAGATGTACTTTCCAGCAGTTCAGCAGGCGTGGGAAGCATGGGGCAGTGTGCTGTTCAGGAGCCTGACAGCCTGTGGGAAGGTGATGGATATTATGCTAAAAATGAAAGCCTGTTCGGATTAACTTTCAGGAATCGGTCGATAAATTGGCGGGAATTATATATAGGATGCACGCTGACCTTGAGATGGCTCTAGTTTGTGATATTCATTGATTAGGACTCACAGTGTCTCTGAGGAACCAGCGCTGTTCGATATCAAGGTTTGGACTTTGTGACGGGAGGACCTTTGAACTCCTAGTCTAATGGAGGAAAAGGGTATCGACCTGCTAATTTCCCTCACCTCTCTCCCGAGGCCTTGGCAGCAGTCTGGGGAAAATAGACCTGTTTAGGCTGGTCTGCTACCCACTCGCCTTGAGGGGGCGCTGGCCCTGGGGGCATGTATCAGGAGTGAGTCACAGGCTTCGCCTCTCGCAGATTGGTCAGACGCTCAGTCCGCCGCCACGGCGAGAACGTCCTCGAGGGAAGCGGAAAAGAAGTGCCAAAAATCACTAAGCTAAGGGGGGGTGGGGTGGGGGGGGGGGTTATACATTTGTAGCCAGGGCCTGGGGCCAGAGAAGGCGGGGTTTGTCAGCGGCATTCTGCTAACGGGCGACTGCTTTCCTCTGCTAAAAAAAAGAATGTCCCTGAAGATGTTAAAAACAGAAAAAAACGGTAGCAGTCAAACTGGCCATTTTGTAGTCGAAGTGGGCGGGAGCATAAAAATAAAGACGAGCGGGCTCCTTGGCCAATCGCCTCCTCGGGGCCACTGAAGGAAAGTCCATTGATTAGGCTGTTCCGTCCCATGGAACCCAGTTTGGAAAAAAAAAGAAAAAACACCATTTTTATGATAAATGGCATCCTCTAACCTGGCCAATCTAAATGGATTATCTTGGCACGTTCTGTCCTTCCCAGGTGCCTGAATAGAATGGCCCAACTTTACAGTCATCTGGTGTGACCCGCCTGTTAACATCTGGGCTGCCTGAACAAGTAGGACTTTGTGACCAGGCCCCGAAGACCAAACTGGGAAGCGGTTGGCTCAGTGGTGGTTCAAACCCTGCAATGATGGCTAACTGCAATTCTGTCCATTTTATGAGCATCCTCTGTCGTCTGTTTATAAATGTAAGTCTTTCAATAAATCGTTAAGTTAAGTCTTGATGTCTTTACCAGGTAAACACAGCAGGGCATGAAGCAGAATTGGTTTAATGTATATATTTGATCATATTTAGCCACGTCCTGCTCCCAGCAAAACTATGCATTTTTATGAAGGTGAAGCTTTCCGAAAGCAGCTCGGATTTTAATGTAATTCCCTTTTTTACTTATGGAAAATTTAGGCCCGGTGGCTTTGGAATCGTTCCGAAAAAAAATGTACCAATCAGCTCTCTCCCAGGTACTTCCCTCCAAGTCAGATGGAAATGAAGCGATTCACATTTTCCATCCACACCATCCTCAGATCGAGGCGCTAATTTTCTGTCCCTTCCCTACGGCACAGATTATACTTTCAGTTTCAAAGTGAATATTTGTCCATTACAGTAATTATGCATTTTAAGGGAATAGATTAAATAGAAAGCCAACGGGAAATCCGTAAACTCAACACAAACAGCAGGTTTGACACGTGGATGAAATGCCGTTTAATAAAATAACCAGTGATTACAAAGATTTGTTGTTTTTTCGGGACACATGATTAGAATTTCGGCCTGCTAGCTGAGGTCAGCTCGCTGGGAGGTCCATATGTTTGTGTTTGCACTGGATTTGACTGATTGTAACTGTTAATGATGGAAGGTTAGCGACTACAGCGCAGTGAGTCCAGTGCCAGTGACCGGACTGGACCGGTGCGTGGGCCCATCCTGAAAACTGGAAGCCTGGGTTTCGCCGGTATGATATGAGTTTGGGACCAGGCGAGGCCAGGCGGGAGGTGGACAAGCGAGTAGAAGGAACAAATCGGGGATTTACCGGCAAATGGTGGTGAGATGCAAGAGTAGAGGGGGTTTGGGTGGCGTGGGGGAACATTCCGGAACTAGCTACGCTGTGGCAAAGATCTCAGGTGGAGGGTGTGCATGAAACTGCAGGAGACACCCGAGGGAGTTTTTTCAGGTACCGTGAAACAGGAGCTCAGCATGGCTGCATCGGCAGCACTTAGCAAATGTTAATCTTCTTAATACAGGGAAAAAACAGCATCTTGTAAGCGATGGGGATGCAGGAGTGACACATGTCAGACTGTTTAGCTATTTAATGGGGAGAGCTGGTGCTTTGAATGTCGTGCTGTGGCTCAGTGGGGAGCCTCATGCCCATAGGGTCATCGGTTTGATTCCCACCCCCGACTCTGTGTGGAGTTTGCATGTTCTCCTATTCCAAGTCCAAGAAAACAGGTGGACTGGGCTATTTGGTGACTCAAAATCACCCTTAATGCCTCAGTGTGCATGCCCTGTGATGGACTGGCATCCCACTCAGAGAGCTCCCAGCCCCGTGTTTCCTGGGATGGGCTCCAAACTCAGCACAACCCGGTGTTGGATAAGCAGTCATGGAAGATGGACAGATGGATGCACGGAAGTAACGTCTTGTTTTCCGGCTCTGTGTTTTTGTCAGGACGCCAGGGTCGCGAGGTGGTGGGCGTGACGCCGACATGTTTAGGAGTTTTATTCCCAGGAAGGACCCTTCTTTGTCGGTACCAGCCGGGGAAGCTTCCGGAAAGCTGTCGTGGGGTCAGATAGCAGTGCTAAGCTCTGGTCAGTCGTACAAGCCGATGGTCTCTTTGATGTAACCCACAGACCCAGCTTCGGGTTTGTGAACATACTCCATCATTCAATGCAATATTCCTACATGACAGAGGTTCACTGAATCCATGGAATTGGTCAGACCCAAGAACGTAAAGGTCACGGAATAGAAGAGTCTCAGCGATATGACAAGCGTGGGGGCAAATGAACTCTTGGTATCGCAGAGTGGTTAAGCAGCACAGAGCTGCCCTCTCTGATGCGGTCCATAGGCTCGGCGGGGCAGCTAGTGGGCGGGGGCATGGGGCCACCCTCCCTGATGCCTGAGCAGAGTGGTCCATAGGCTCGGCGGGGCAGCTAGTGGGTGGGGGCATGGAGGGGGAGCCGCCCTACCTGATGCCTGAGCAGAGTGGTCCATAGGCTCGGCCGGGCAGATAGTGGGTGGGGGCATGGAGGGGGAGCCGCCCTACCTGATGCCTGAGCAGCGACTGAAATGAGTCTTTTTTCAATGGCTCTGAGCTTTAAGGAAAGGTTAAGTATAGCTGGTGTTTCCAGGGTTTCTGCTAACCATGGCAGCATTATTGTCACAGCAGCTGATAGAGGACATGATGGGATTAACAGGCGCCTCACCCCTAAGGGGGGATACACCTCATTATTTGATTTTCTTTTTTTTAATTAATGTGTTAATGTTTATGTGGATTTTGCCCTTTCTGAGGTTTTGCTGGGAATGAGGTAAGCTATAATAATGCCAAAGAAATGAATGTGAACTGGTTCAGTGGGTTAGTATACTGTACCTTTGAGCAGAAGGTCATAGGTTCAAATCCCAGGGCTGGTAGAGTGAGTTCACTGTTGGGCCCCTAAGCAAGGCCCTTAATCCCAGTTGTTCCAGGGCCTTTTTAATGCTATTTTCCATTATAAAAGGTTAATGACTTTCGATCAAATTGACTGTTAAATAGATAAAAATGTAACTTGCTTGTGATGAACTTTTGTGCACTTCGATGCAGGTCAGGTCCGGCATACTGGATTAAAATGAGACCCTCATGATGCTCACAAAACCAATGTGCATGGAGCAAATTCCTCCCAAATTGCTGTACATAGGAGCTAGCATGTATTCCACTTATGATGTAAATTGTATTTTATCTCCAGACAATAATGTCAAGTTGTATAGAGCCTGTATCTCCCATGTCCTTCCGAGAGCCACAATAATCATTCCCACACATCTGTCCCAACATTCACCCACAGGCCCACAATGGCAGGGGGGCCCACTGCGAAATTTCCCCTCCTCCGCCCCAGACTGAGGGCTCAGGGATCTGGCTGTTAATCTGTGTGTGATACACCTAGCAAGACACTAGGGGTTAGGAAGGTGAAGGTACAGGTCTGCTTGGTATAGCATGGATGTTGTCCAAGTCTCGAGGACCTCGGCTGTTGTTTCTGCAGACACGTGACTCAATGCAGTAAATTAACCAGTCGTACAAACCGGTGCAGATGTGAAGGACATCCCTAATACAGACTCCCTGCAGGCACAAGTCTGCAGGAGGATGGGAGAGGTCTGGAAGGCTTCTGTCAGGGGCCCGGGTCATGCTGATGGGGCAGTCGATGGAAAAGCTCATCACTGACCACAAGGTTAGTGCAGACATACTATAGATTAGCCTCGAAGCTCAGTGATACTTGGGAGCCGTGCAGCTTAGCATTTAAAGAATGATCATGGCAGGCTTTGGTGTGCAGTGAACAGCTGCCCAAAGAGTGAAAGATATCCAGGTCAGCTGTGTTGGAAACGTGGCGGAGCGAAGCCACGGCCTTTTCCCAGGGTTAGCGTCGCGTGCCGCTAGGCACCCGGCGTGATGCCGCATTTTACCGAATGCACCGAGTCTGAGACATATTTGTTTGGGGAATTTTTTAGTTCTGGAGGAAACAGAACTTCCTAGAAGTCTTATATCTAAATGTTGTGTTTGTTGGGTAATACTAAAGCTAAATCAGAATCCTTTCGTAATCCTTTTTTGGTGACTTGCGGAAGAGAAACCAAAGAAAATTGAATATACCCAAATGTTAACGGAGTTATATATATATATAGACTGTTGTTTGACGGACCTGCTGGTATGGGGAAGAATTCATTTTGTGTTTATGAGGTTATGGTAGTGAGGTAGGTTGAAACAGAACAATGGCTATGGCCATTGAGCCAGGCTGTTCTCTTTAATTATGAGACACACTCTCTGTTGTGGATTTTACGAATCTGGAGGTGTGTGTGTGTGGGGGGGTCATTCTTTGGACCAAGTACAGTTATAAGATGACATTATTTCGCAGCATCTTCAGGGGGAGAAAAAAAAAATGTTCAAATGCAGCCGAGAGTGCAGGTTGTCATCAATCACAGAGGAGTTGCCAGCCAGTGACGGTGACACTGGCACTGCGAGGACACCACAGGAGCTGCCGGGCCAACCGCCCGCACAGAAAAACTGTGGCGGGAGAGGGGATGGGGGTTTGTTTTCCAGGTTAGTGTTTATTGTCCCGGGCAGCGAAATATCAGCGTTCTCGGCAGCTGCGTCTCCTCCCCCGATTTGCAGATCTCATTACGAGATAGACGCGGCAGAGATGGCTTCGAATGCTTCTGAGGAATGTAAAACCATTAGCGGCTCGTTGTTATAGTTATAATGTGTCCTCTTAAGCGGCTTAGTGAACCGCTGCTGGAGTGTGATACAAGGATTAACCTACGAGCGAGTTCGCGGAGTGCCCAGCCCGCTGTTGATGAAATTTCAGCACACCCGTGTATCTCTCAAGGCTTGGGCAACATGGGAAGGGAGCCTCCTCAAGTGAAGAGGGAGAGGGGTGGGGTGCAGGGTCGCTCGCCGTCGGTTTAAGAGAATGTGTAGTGCTAGTTTGTTAATGGAAATGCCATTTCGCCAGTGTGACCTGTAGGGGGTGCTCTTGGGAGTGGAGTTCGACTTTTTTTTCCATTGGCACCACTAAGACATCTGTTTTGGTGCTCAACTCGGTTTCTTTTTTGATGGCATGATGCTGGTTCCATCAAAGTTTTTCTCACAACAGGAAGTTAATAGCCGCGTCAAACGCTCGCGCGAAGAATAACCACTACGATGTCTGAGTGGCCGCCATTCATGTCACAGCGAATGAGGTCAGCATAACAGATCCTCACAAAAGAAGCAGTTAATTACAGAACACCATGTTTTGGGCATGAGGTCTTTGAAACCAGAGATATGGTAATTTATGATGGTTTTTGCATTTCATCAGAGCACGTATTGAAACGTTCCCCCTGTCGTTAATAAAGATTTGTGATGCCTCAGTCATCTTTGGATGCCTTTAGTTTAAAAACCGCAGAGATTCGTTGTCTCACCCTATCAATCATCCTATTACTTCTCAATATGCCATTAACGTCCCATTTATAAACCAGCATAATTATCATTTAGGGCGTAAAAAGACCCATTTGTGCTCTGGAAATTCTATTAACCGTATTGCCTAAAAAGACAGCGCCTCACCACTATAAGCACAGTTTTAGTGGATGGGGGGGGCTTCAGTTGTTTTAGTGGATGTAACCTGTGGCGTAGGGCCCACAGTGACCTCTGAATAATGGCTTCTGTAGATACACAATGTTCTTAGGAGTTCTTGACTAAAAAAGAGCCATTGCTAACCATCTTTTACACAAGGGTTTACAATGTCAGTTCGGCTCACTTCAGAAGACAATTCACATGAAAAGACGGCAGTCTTTTATTTCTGAGGCCAGAGTTAAAAAAAATAAATAAGTAAACACATGGCAGTTTTGTGGTTTAGGGTGTTTTGGAGGTTTCATCACTGCTGAGGGTCGCGTCTTGAAAATGTGGTGAACTCCAGTGCCTGTTATTATACATCTACGATGTTTCTTCATTCATTGACATGAACTGCTGACCTCCTCGACCCTTGTGGTGAGCATTTTCCTGGAAAAACAAATCCACTCGACTGCGACGGAGCAACCTTTTGACAAGTTTCATACGATAAGAATCCATGTCAGCTGACTAAGACCTTTTCATGGGTTTCAACGCTTTCAACGAGATTAATTACTTCTTTAGGTACTTTCACTTGAAGTCGCGCCCTCTCAGAAAGCAGCATATGGGGCAGGTTAATCATCGTACTGTTTGGCCTTCGGAAGACGCTACAAAAGATTCCGTCTGTTGATATTCCCTAATTGTCGGTAATGTGGCTGTACTCAAACATGGGACAATATTACTGCAGTGGATTCAAAGCGGCTGCATAATGAACGCCGCTGATGATGTGTGGACGAAGCCGGGCCTGCAAAAATCCTTTGATTACATTTTCATTTGACCCTGCACTTAGAGGGTATGGCAATCAATACAATAGCCATTAGTTGGCAAGTAATTGCTACTCAAATAATTACTTTACCGCCTTGCAGGCTTTTTTTAACATGTTTATCTAGCAGTTGAAGGGAAAGAGCTTACAGGGAAAGATGGATTTGATGAATTAAGATTCAGCATGCAAATTTGGATTTGGGTAATTACGTTGAGTAATCATCGCAGGGTTCTCTCGGTCCTGTATATTTCTGCACTTTGCCTCCCGGGAAAATTAACCCAGAGTCGTGTGTTCTGTAGAGTGGCATTGCTTTGCATCCATGTGCAAAGAAAACTGTTAAAAATGTGAATCCTGTAAAATGGGTTCTGGGCTGGAATTTGATTGTTCTTCACAGACAATTGTGGGCATGGCAGAGCGAAGGAACTTTCGGGTACCTTTTGGAGCCAGTTTGGTGGCGCCGATGGGGTTAGGAACACGAAGCACTGTCCCGGGCGTCCGATTGCCGTGTGTCGACATAAACGCCCCTCACTGGCGATCCCCCCTGCTTGCCGCTTAAGAGCATGTCAGCGAGTGAACGTCTAATTAATCATAATTAATTGCTTACCGGTTTCAAGGGGCGGATAATTAAATTCTTGATGTTTGCGAATATCCCGCATATAGCGTACGGCGAGCTAACTCCTCTGACATACAGCAGGCAGAAGATTCCTATCAAGAAATGCCAGTGGTTTGACTGCAAACGCAAGCAAGGCCATGGTCATGTGACCCGATCCCATATGGTAATTATGGATTAGCTATTTTTTTTGCTGTACCTGAAGTCTCGTGACTTGAAGGTGAAGGGTCTGGTAACTGAAACAAGGTAACTCTACTTAATGTTAAGGACTTCTGTTTATTTTCCTGGTCTATTTTTGTGTCTGTTAAGCCTGAATGCAGTTTGGAAGCATTTAACGGCGTGACTGATCGTCAGTCATGGTACAAACAAGGTGCGTGTCTCTCGTCACTATCGATCACGCCTTTTGCGCAGCCCTGGGGCACAATCTCGTTACAGCTCTTTATTTATCGTTATTTACTCCTTCCTGGGTAATGATCCTAACAGAGTAAATTACTGAAATTTTGTCTGCAGGATTCGCGAAGGATGCGTTAAGGCAAATAAAAACGTAGAATAACAAATAAAATAAAATGTTAGGAAAAGCGTAGCGGTCCCTTCTTTTTCTGGCTTGTAACACTGTGTGTTGCCGAAACATGTCGGCCCGTCTTTCCGACAGGGCGCATCTGAGGCGCTGTACCCCCCCCCCCCGGTCTTCCGCTGCTATTTGCGTCCATGCACAGGTGCTCGCGGCGGTAATTAACAACGCACACAAACACGGCGGGTAAAAAACCCGCCGCTCATCTCTGACCTTGAGGCACAGCTGTCATCTGTCTCCTACGTAATTATGGAGGTGAGCACTGCCTCTGCGAGCGGCCCCCGTGCCGGGCCCCGGGTTCCCGGGGGGCCCTGTGGGAGGCAGGACCCGGCCAGCTGGGACTCCCCCAGAGAGCAACGGATGCTGGAAACCGACTGGGCCGGATCTTACGGAGCCTCTTTTGTGTTTTTTTTTTTCTCTCGCCTGTTCCGTACAGCGCTGCCCCCTCCCTACTTCACTCTCTTCCCGCCTTCGCCTGTCCCTGTCTCCGCCTTCCCCAAACCGAGGCAGCAGGGGGTGCGCGGGCAACCATCACCCGGGCAGAATGCCTCCCAATTCATCCCTCCCCCCACAAATCAGCAACAGCTGGAGGAAAGTGGAATGCGTGTAAACTTTGTGTATATAATTTGGTGACAAGTCAGGCTTAATCACGCTCCTGTCTGTGTAGATGGGGAGGCAGGGGGGAGGGGGAGCTTTATGCCAGAGAGAGGCATATGGGTACTAAAGGGGGGGCCCGCAGAAAGCCCAGCTGTGTTAGCCCTCGCCGCGAGACTCGTGTTCCTCAAAACTTCTGCTTTTTGTGCCCGTCATGTGTTTGGATTGAATTTTCCGAAAGTTCTTCTGCTCCGTTAAACATGACGGCTGATCCATGCGGAGGACAGTACTTGAAAGTGTTTCTTTTAGACTCGTACTGTCTTTGGAAGCATGAGCTCCTAGCCGAAACGTAGCTGTGATGGCTTCTCCGGGTGAGCTTACCTGCAGCCCGCCCGATCCGCATCCCCGTTGTCCTCGTGAAGGGCGAGGCCGCCGCGGGAAGCCACGGGCGTCGTTATTTTTTTTTTTACGGCGAAGCGCCACAACGCTCGGGTGGGTTCAATGTCAATGAGAGTCGGGCTGCGCAGAATGGAGACTGCTGGGCACAGCTGGCCAGCGCTGCGCACATCTGCCACGGCAGGGTGGCAGGATGCATCGCCGGACGGCGCGCTCTCTCGGCGAACGGCGGACACGCTGGGGCCCCCAACGTCAAGGGCGATTACCGCCGCAGTCCCGGCCACACGTCCAAGTTCGCCGCCCTGCTGGATCTGCAAAAATAACTTTACTTGGATGAGCTTGACTCTGCATTTTTGCTTGTACCCCACGCTGGGGTAGGAAGGGTCACTAACTTTGGCTCACAATCTTCTTTCTAAATAACAAAGGATTTCCCTCCTTTATGAACGAACCGATATGAAATACTATGACCAGCAGCAGGAGACCGTGTCGTAAGTTTGTCAGCTAATATTTATTTATATATATCATATGCATATTAACTCATTCCTTTAAGGAATCGAAAGACCCGCGTTACTTTGATGGGAAGCTTTTTTTCCCGGAATCCCACCACTGTGGGAAACATCCTTCAGCCAGCAGTGGGTCACGGTAGGTGCAGCACCTCTCCATGGAAGCACGCAGCAGGACGGAACCAGGGCTGGGATGGCGGTCTGTTACAGGGGACACACTCACATACTGTGGGAAATCATAGAAACACTAATTAACCTTTTTTTGGGGACTGTGGGAGGAGCTTGGAAAAGGAAGTTTGCATGGCAGAGAGAGAAAAAATGCAAACTCCCTACACACTAGAGGCAGCATTCAAATCCCCAGCACTGGACATTTTTTTTATTTATTTAGCAAATGTTTTTTTTTTTCCCCCAAAATGACCTGCAGTTTAAGGTGCCAAGGTCAGACTGGTACAACTGAGCCCAACAGTAACATCACTCTGCCAACCATGGGATTCAAACCAGTGATGTTCTGATGACAAACACAGCAGCCTAAGCTGCTGAGCCACACAGCCACTACAATGTAAATCACTTAGCCACCATGTTCCCTAGCTACAATACAGTCAAAACAGAACACAACTGAACTTTATTTATGTATAAATGAAGTATAGATGGCATCTGCAGGAGGAACAGTATAAAATCAGCCACATATCTGATTGGCATTGAATTTCCCTGCAGCGTCCGGGTGCAGTAGAGTAACTACTGTAGGTCAGGGTTAGTAGCTGCTCAGATCACGCACGCGTGCGTCCGTGTGCGTGCGCGGCGGTAGAGGCGCGTGTGCTCCCAGCGTCGCGAGGCATCGCGCTATCTCGGCAGGAACACATGGCGAGGTATTTACAGAGCCATCTGGTAAAATTGCTTCTCTAAATCGAACCGCCTTTCAGTTGCTAAGGAAATGGATGCGTTTTAAAATCGGCTAGCCGGCGTTGCCGCACACCTGTCAAAGTAAGTGGGCGCCGAGCCGCGATCGCCGCCAATTTAAATGGCGTGTGATTTCCACGCTGGACACGGTGGAACATGGATCCCCCCCCCTTAGCTTTTACATCCGCACCCCGTGTTACGACTCCGTTTTACGCTACACGTCTCTTTACTGTGTGGTTTAATATATAAAAATATAGAAAAATACATTCTCTATTTATTTTATACATTTTATTGTATATAGAATTTATAAATATATAATAAGATATTTTAAAAATGGGTTTAGGCACACACCTTATGTATAATTATAAATAATTTGTAAGCAAGCTTTTAATCCCATGGTATTACGTTTAAGGACACGCATGTCCGTATGGAATATTTTTCCACATTAAAAACATGGCGGCATCAACGTGAAAATAAAAAATCTGCGATACGTACATCACCGGCGGACTGTTATTTCGATTACAAAGCCTCCCTTCTGTCTATTGTAGCGCGAATAACTTTTTTTTCCAACCTATTAACTGTTCGGAAGAAAATGCAGGCAGTTCTGCGCAGCGCGCCCATCCCGCGTGATTTGAATATCCATACGGGCGCATGAAGGTAGTCAAAGCGCCGTTCCCGCCCGCCGCCGTGCTTTGCATGTGCGCTACCGGGCCTGGGACGCGAGATGAAAGCTGCGGATAAGATGCAAACGTTGCGCGATATCGACTCGGCCGCTCTCTTGCGGGGCCCCGGGCCGCGACAAAAGCAGCAGCAGGCCTTACGCCTGTGCCGCGGCACAGTGGAAATAATGCTCCCAAATACCTTATGCAGGCGAGGACAGCTCAAAAGCCAAGGTGCCATGCCATTTTTACAAAAGGGGTAAAAATGGCAGAATAATAAAGGGAAAACAGAATGCAAGGATCTCAAGGTTCTCCGCAGAGGTGCGGATTCACGGAATGAATATAAAACAAATAGAAAAAATTGAGAAGAGTAAAGTGCAAAGTGTCGCTCTGCCTGGCGAAGTGAACTGTCCATTTACAAGGTGGTAATGTTTTGCTCTATTGGGTTTGTATTAAAACAACGATCAACCTGAAAGAGTAACTTGAGGCTCCCCAAATTTGTTACGAAACTTGATCTTCCACATTTAAGTGATAAATCTTCAGCCTTAACTGTAAAAATAAAGAAATATTTTTTTTTCCCTCACACCCAGAACAATGGTCAGCGTGCCGTACCCTTTAGGCCAATCGTTATTTCTGGTGTCAGGGGCCCATGCAAGACATTCTGGAGGATCGCAGTGGTGGGTCTGTAGCCAGGGCTGTTATTTTCATCCGTGCCCCCGTCCTGTGGCCCAGACAGGTCGGTGTGTGCCCAGCCATAAATCAACAGAGGGACGAGGGACGCCGTTCCCTGTCCCTGCCTCAAGCGGGAGTCCTGCCCCAGATTCAGATCTCCCACGACGACGATAGCGGCTAAAGCTCTCCTGTTGCCATAGTGTCCGTAGCATTTTGGTTCGCTACATGTTAAGCTATTCCGGCTCGTACCCTGTTAGGAGCGCGCGTTTAACAGGGCCGCGATCCCGCTATCCTACGCTGTTTTTGTTTTCCTGCTCTCGTTAATCCCGTATAACCGTTTACCTCTTCCCCCAACCCCTTGCCCCCCTTGTTACTGCCTGTACCAATTAGCGCTGACAATGAGCGGAGAAGCAGACTCGCTAACAGGAAGTGCGGCGCGTGTAACAGACTTGGGGAGACAAACAGCAAACTGTGAAAAGGAAGCGATTTGGTGTCGGGGGGACTAATTATGCGGAGAGGCTGACGATTGCATCTTCCACACGCTCGTTAAGGAAGTGGATAAACTTTGTGTACATGAATTAGAGTTTGGTAGAGTTCTGTACGAGTTAATGACCTAGTCCAACTGGGTGTCCTCATTTCGTTTATGGATTTCCAGAACTTTTAGTTCTAGATTTAACGGTTCCACATAAGGAAGATCTTCTGTGGTGGTAGACAGGCCAGATTCTGGTTTTTATTCACATATAACCATTTTATTACATTTCTATCTATTTAGCAGATCCTTTTGTTCAGATTTTTGAGACAGCAGTGTCAGCCAGTCCCTGTTGCAACTGGGAATTAAGGGCTTTGTTCAAGGGCCTAGTGGTGACATCACTCTGCTGACCATGGGATCTGAACTGGCAACCTTCTGTTTTCGGGCACCCACTAGTCACACACTGGCACCTTTTTATTAGCTATGAGATGTACAGTCGTTGGCGTCATGTTGCCCCTCCCCTTGATTCTGCACAAAGCAAACTTGTATCATCCCCATCAGCGCTCCACAAAGGCGTGCGCAGAAGTTGTCTCTAATTTCCCGAGGGGAATAAATTATCCACAAGTGGCCTGGCTGTGGCGGGGGTCTGAATCCGGGCCGGACACCTGGGATTCTCCTCACTGTTTGATCTGCCCTTTCAAACACTCTGATCATCCAGCTAAATTGCGCCTAATGGACAGTCCCTCACCCACTCCCCTTGGGCCAACAGGCCGATGATTTAGCGCACGTACACACCTGCCCTTTGTAGTTCAGAAAGAAACGTGGCAGGCGGCGGGGTGGGAACAACCCAGTTAGTGGACCCGCGGCACCGTGTTTTGCCACACAATAGCCATTAGGGATGGGAACAGCCCTTTTTTGGCCTGTGGGATGAGATGGGATGTAAGACACCTGTACTCTTGACAGGGTAACACTAAGGTTGCATGTAGTGCTTTCTACATTGTGCTTGGTACAAAAATGAAAAATATTATTATTATTGTTGGTTATGAAGTCATCTTGGTGGCAGTGGTTAAGGGAATGGGCTCCTGACCTGACGGTTGTTGCTATTGTCAGTCCCCAGAGGTGCTGTACAGCAGGAAAAAGTACTCAGAATCAGGGACTCCACCAAAACATCCAGCTGTATTAATGGGTAATGACCGTAAGCATTTTTGCCCTCCTCCCAACAATCACAGAAAAGCCATTCGTCACATGAGAGGATGAGCCTCTGTATATGCTAATGCCCCCCCCCCCAGTGGATTTATGTGATTCTTCTGCCAGAAGGTGTCCCCCCAGGTCTCTCTAACGACGGTGGAGGGTATAGGGAGTCAAGGCCCGTGGAGGCTGTGCTCCCAGGGTGCTTCCGGAACACCGAAGGAAAATCCTACCAAAACAATGTGACATCATCACCGCCAGTACCACCTTCGGCTCCAGGTCGGATCGAGCCCGCGTTAATCCAGTCGTCACGGCACCCTTTCCGGCATTTCTCTGTTCTAATTCCGCATCCTACCTCCTGGATCCTGACTCTCGAGGCCGTTAAAACCGCACCTCTAATTGGCTGATAATGAACCCCCTCTTCTAATTGGCTCACTGTTCCTACCCCCGCCCCTAGAGTCTGCATGCAGAGGAAGAAGGCCTGACCTTGATCGCTTTATTGACCGTGTTTTTCGTTGACCTGCAGGGACCTCAGTACTTTTGGCCTTGCATAAGTTGCTAATCATATGGGACCGTTTATTTCCATGCCGTAATTATGTCGCAGATAAAACGCAATGATACAGATCGTCATGGAGTTAGATTTATTTCATTTAATAATTTTACTGGGGGGGAATAAGGTCATCTGTTTGTTCAGAGTGCTGTGGGAGAAAGGTGCAGCCATGTTGTTTTTTATGTTGTGTTTTTTTTTTTGTTTTTCTGCAAAAATACATTCGGAGGTGTGGCTGTTATCTAACATCTGCCCAGGGCAGGCAGGCTCCACAGGGCGGATAACAAAACCCTTGTTTAAAAATAATCCCCTCACAGGCTCGTGTGCGTTGTCTGCCTCGTTCACAACTGAGCCTCCTGCCCCCTGTGCTCCAGCCCGTTGCCTCCTCATTCCCTCGTTAGCGTCCTCTGTCGCAAGCCGTTAATTACCCGGGCAATGGAGTGCCAGAGACGCACCGGCGCCTCTGCAACGGAAGCGAGGCCCTCTGGCGAAATACAAGGGGTGGGACCGCGACTGGGGGCATGGGCTTTCTCATGGACGCCCGCTAACTGCGGCGGCAAATTCGCAAATTAAACATAGCAGGTCTGCTCGGTGCCTGACTGAATGTAAATATTTACAGTAGCTATTTAGCATTCCGAGCTAATGAACACTATCACAATAAGAATTATAACAGAATCGTTTTCTAAAGCAATTTATTTTGGCATTTTGAGGCCAGAAGCAGTGACCTTTATCGCAACGATTGTTGTGCGCTGTTTGTTTTATTTGTTTGATTAGCGTTTAAATATAGGCCACACGACAGAAACTGTAATTGGAAGTTGTTTAAGGATGGATTTATGCTTTCACTTTAACCTCTGTGTTGGGGACCTGATCTCAGAAAGTCTATTCAGAGCTCGGTGGAAAAAAAGTGAAGGAGGATTTCCTGGTTCCTCCGCAGTGAACCTCACGTCCTGAATTCTAGGAACGGATTTTGCTTTCATAACTCTTGCATAAGGCACCCGCGAGCTACAGCGGAAGAGGGTGCTTTCCGAAGGTTTGGTGTGTTACGTTGCGCGGTTGTAGAAAAAGGATATCAGTCACGCATGTGGGGATGGGGGATGGTTTACAAAGGTGGTGCAGGGGTACAATAGGATGTATGTTTAAGGCAGGATGGGGGCCATCTCTCATACACATACACACACACAGGTGTGAATCCATATCTGTCTTATCTGCGATCTGCTACTTATGTCTGGCAGTGAGGCTGATTGAGCAGTAAATGGCGGTTGGTGGTTGGGGTTGGAGGAGTGGACAGCCTCCTGACCGGGTGGGGGGGGGGTCTCCCCGGAGCTAGCAGGTGCCGCGGCTCAGACCCACGGTAGGCGGTGGGAGGGGGGGGGCGCAGCTGTCTGAGCGAGGCCTCCATTATCCGGCGCTGGGTATTGATTCACCCCGTGGGATGTGTTCCTCTCTCGGTGCGCTCGTTTGCACCGTGCATTTGCATGGCGGGATGTGCCGATCGATAGCCTGGGGGGGTCGCTGTGAGTTCGTTTAATGGCCCCCACATTGATCGGCAGAGGCGGGGGCTGCTGGGAGCTGCGTTCCCTCTAATTATAGCACGTGTTATTGGGCAAGCAAACGTGAAAAATATCTCCGTCACTAATACAATTACTCTGGCCACACAGAATATTAATCAGATTGTGTCGATAAAATTAACGGAGGGAACGCATGGACTTCCCAGCTGAGGGGTCCTGACCACTTCCTGCTTTGGGCTGGTGGTCAGGATTTCAGGGTAGGGGGGGCAGAAGACGAGAATAGAATAATGAAATGAAAATGACAAACGGCCTACATGCCTGCAACATGCAGGGCCTCCACTTGATTTTATAGTTCATGCAGTAAAAATACCTGAATTTGAAATGTTTTCTGAACATGCATGCACTTGTTCAACCTTCCAGGCTGTGAGGATTTGAACTGAGAAGGTCTGGTCCTGAAAGACTTTTTTGACGGCCATGTTGAGGTTTGGTGTACATGGATAGTTGCAAGCTGTATGCCTATGGCACGCAGCAAGGATCATTTCCGGGTGCTTTCGTGTAGAGGTCTGTATTCCCCTCTGAAGTACACTGGCAGACTGCGGCCTCCTTCATAAATATTCGGGTTAAAAAATCTGCAAAAAGAACATTAATATGGGAGCTAAACGACTAATAATCATAGAATGAAAATCCCCAAATTTTATTTCAAATTTTGGAACTATGGCAAAAATTTGCTCCTGCTTTGTCTGGAGATGCTCTCGTGGAAGATGTGGGTCTGCACCATGTCAGTGTTTACATGCAGGATGATGCGGGTCTGCACCATGTCAGTGTTTACATGCAGGATGATGCGGGTCTGCACCATGTCAGTGTTTACATGCAGGATGATGCGGGTCTGCACCATGTCAGTGTTTACATGCAGGATGATGCGGGTCTGCACCATGTCAGTGTTTACATGCAGGATGATGCGGGTCTGCACCATGTCAGTGTTTACATGCAGGATGATGCGGGTCTGCACCATGTCAGTGTTTACATGCAGGATGATGCGGGTCTGCACCATGTCAGTGTTTACATGCAGGATGATGCGGGTCTGCTCCATGTCGGTGTTTACACTCGGGATGACGTGGTTCTGCTCCATGTCGGTGTTTACACTCGGGATGACGTGGTTCTGCTCCATGTCGGTGTTTACACTCGGGATGACGTGGTTCTGCTCCATGTCAGTGTTTACACCCGAGATGATGTTCCTGTAGCCTCCGCTGACATGCCCTCTGCGGCTGCTTCAGTCAGGGACCCGGTAGCTTGGCTGCACTGTGTCTAATTTGGAAATTATAGTAATTAAAGCCCAAAATTAAACCTGAAATTCCGCGGGGCGGCATGCGAGGGCCACGGGCGTGCCCATGTCCTGGATTGTTTTTGGACAGGCCCCCGCACCAAGACCTTATCGTGCTCCCAAACGGGGTCCTGATGAGATAAGTGCTGTTTTTGGTGGCCGCATACGTAGTCCCCCCTCCCACTTGCCCTTCCCCTCTGCAGTGCACCATTTGCAGTGATCTCGCCTAAAGCCTGGGATCTGTTTCTCGGGGTCTCTGTCCACTCTCTGAAGGGATGGTGGGGGGCATATGTGTCCCCACAATGACCCAAGATCCATCACCCACTCACCTACATACATAGAAACGGCACAGAGGGGGAAAATCCCACTTAGCAAGTGTATATAAGTCCTAACAGGGACACCACACACCCAGCTAACATCTCAGAAGGGGACACCCCCCCTCCCCCCCATTTATCTCTCGGCTTGTTTACATTTCAGACACTCGCCAGAAAGAATAATCACAGTGCCCAGGATTAGCGGGAATGTATGAGAAATGGTGTGTGAGCCGCTTAATCCCGCACCTCTCGTAAGGATGAGCGTGTGACCGATCTGATCCCAGACTCCGGGAGTGCCGGAATGAGCTCGGCGCCGGCAGCCGGTCCCGCTCCGACGGGAAAATCGATCCAGATAAGGGAAGTTAATTGAGAACGGCGATGAAATGAAGGCAAACGCAGGGCATGCTGTCACCAGCCGGTCCCGGGGGTGGGGGGGGGGGGGTCTTCTTATTTTACGGGGGCCCGTCGGTCACAGATAGCGGAGCCGGGACAGACGGGGGTTCTATCGCAGCGACCGCCACCTGTCCTTGGGAGCTCAGATCGGTGCTCTAGTGGCTGCTCTTTCCTCCGATTCTCTTTGTTCCCAGGAAATGCTCCGGAGTGAACGAGGCGTTACTGAGGACACACAGGTGTGGAGATAAAGCGAGCACGTGCCCGGGCGGGATAGCGGCCCTGTCCGGAGACGGCCTGTTGTCTTTGAGATTTGGTCACTAGGAAACCAGTCATACCTCGGGTTACAGTACACAAGACACTAACACTGACAACCGACTTATTTTGAATTATCATTGTTACCGTAAACCATTTACAGGCTATAAGTGGTTTAGGCCATCGATAATATCAGGAGAAACAGACTGTGAACTGAATCTTTCAGGGCTTTTACGGGTCAGGTGACAGATTTTGTCGGGAGTTCCGGAAGCGAGTGGGAAAGCGTGATCTCATTCAGCACAGCCTTGGCGATAGGACATGCGAGATGTTTGTGAGGCAGAAAGTTATAGGCTGTGGTTACAGATTCCTCATCTTCGGAGCAGCCTTTGCTGGGTTTAAGAGACGTTTTACAGCGTAGTTAAATCTATAAGGTAAGAGTTTCATGTTCTGTGGATATTTTACACCATGTCTGACTCCCGCCAAGGGAGGAATTTACCAACGCATATGAAGTCGGGCACGGAGCTGACCAGCGATGCTCCCAGCCTGCAGTGAGCCCAAGACGGCCCTGGTCCTCTGGAGCCCCCGGCTATCAAGTGCGTGGCAGATAACTGGGGGGGGGGGGGTGTTGTGTCTGCTTATAGTGGGCACCCTCATCCCCGCAGCGGGCACGTTTTACAGGGGTGGCCCCGTAGAGACAGAAACCGGCTCTTGTCCTTTACAATAGAATCGTAATTTATTGATCCCAGTGCAGAAATTGATCCAATTTCACCTATCCCATAATGCTCTTCGTGGACACAGTGAGAGCAGGTTCTGAGGATCAGAGCACAGGGTCATCCTCTGTCCCAGCAGTTGGAGTTAAGGATCTGGTGATATGATTACTCTATTAGCCATGGGATTCGATCCCATAACCAGCATATATTCTTAACCACCTGAGTTACAGCCCCTTTTTACATGGCTCCATGTGTTCTGGATGGGGCGATTCCATGGAGTAGTAAAAGTTGTAAACGGTACTGGTGTTTACAGTTGCATCAGCACGTGTACGTAACGACTGTGCAGCTGTTTAATGAGACGGCGCGGTGGATGGCATCGCCACAATGTCACAGAAGCACGTTTTAAAATCTCGAAAATTTACGCCTATCTGAGTGAAGGGGCTAAAAATATCCCAGGTGTGGGCTGGGGTATTTCCCACTGGGAGTCAGGCACGTGAGTGAATGACAGGGTGGCGCTTGCTCCGGGGGCCATGCCCTGAGATGTTTGGCGGGGCGGGCGAGGTTGGCGGGGCAGCGTCCTCGGAGGAGCCTGCCATTAATCACGAGAGGGCCCCGTCGCCACGGAGACACACCCCGCTCGCTAAAGGTAAACGCGTGCTCTTCCTGCAGGCGGTCAGCGATGCGTGATCGGGTGAGAATATTATTGCTGTCTTTGTTGTTATATGGTTATTATTAATAATAATTAACGAGGCTGGAAATGAGTATTATTGCATCTTCCTTTCCTCACCGTGTTCACAGCAGCGGGAGGGATGCTATTTATTTACAGAAGATACTTGTGACATTGTGGAAATGCCATAAATACTGTTGACTCCTGATAATGAAGAATGTTATTTTGGTTTTGATTAGTTTATTATTTTGCTGTATCGCTCTCTTTTTTTTTCTCCGCATCATCCAGCACAGCAGTGTTTACTGAAATCAGCGTGATTTGACAGAAATGACCAAGCCCTACATGCCTGTCCGTTTGCGTTACAATTAGACTGTTTGCTGAATGGGCGGGCACTTAATGCTTGACACACATGAGGTCCTGTAAACTAAATGCTTATCACACACAAACATTAAATATTAAACAAATGAAACCGTGTTAAAAAGTTCAGATGGCAAAAATCCAAGCTGATGAGTTCGAGATCAAGGTACGTTTTCATTTAACGAATGAATGTAGAAGTGAGGGATTGTCCAGAGCTCAGATCTGGCTGAGCGGTCGGTAGCATCTGATAGCATCTGAGCCGAGGGTCCAGATGTAGGCAAATTTTAAGTAAGAACAAAGGCCCTGTTCCAGGTGTGGGTGACAGTTTAACGCTGCTGCGTATATTTTAATGCCTTTTGGTGCAATGAAAGGAAAAAATGTGGCTGTACGATCACTGAGGAAGGGTGGCTATTTACGAACACATTTATAATGCAAGTTGTATCCGAATTATTATAAACATTTTACTAGCTACAGGAGGGACATGGAGTGGAATTTTTAATTAGAAATTTATAATTTATAATGATGAATTATAATTCAAAATTAATTTGAAATTACTAATTTTTAATTTAAAGCAGGGTTAATTGATCCGGATGATTTACTGGAGCAATTCAGGTTACATGCCTTTTTGTTAATGGTTCAACAGAACGCCCCCCCCAGGGAATTGTGCTGACAGCCTTCAAATTATGAGTCCGTGTCCTTAGCCAGTAAGATGCCCGAGGCTGCCAGTGTCATCTGAGCTTGGCAGGGGCTTTTATTTTGGTCAGAGTTACAGCACCTGAGTACATATATCTAACAATATGTTACTTTAGGAATGCTGACGATTGACCTCATTGTATTTTGGTGTTTCTGTTTTGTTCCTTGTGACTGATATATATGCCCTGTCCAGCTCTCCAGAGGTGTCCATATTGATTTCCAATGGATGATTTGGTATTAACAGATTTCACCGAACATTTATCCCCTCGTATCTCCTAATCTGGGGTCAAAGTATTACGGACTTGTTAAAGCTAGGAACTAAACAGGATTCAGTTTGTGAGGCCGAGCGTGGGAAGAGTTAATGAAGGCTTTGTGAAAACAGACTGGCTGTTTGCGCGTGTGCCTGTTCCTTTTGGAAGGGACGGCATCGTCGTGGCAACAATCGATGCAGTGATGTTGGTCTCTAATAATGGGGCTTCTGGGAGATTTAGTCGGCTGTTAACAGCCCCAGTAAAAACATCGGCACACTTGTGAACAAAATAAGCCTCCAGTAACGACAATGAGGTCTTATCGCCACATGGGCATCCGTGTATGAGTCTGTGGCCCTCGGCAGTGTTCAGAAGCTTCTAGAATGAGATAGGGGTAGCATGATGTTGTGCTGCGTGTGTTTTTTTGAGAGCCTGCGTGTGTGCGGAGCTGATTAACGCCGGCTACGTGCCGTCTCTGCTGGAGGGAGCGGGCGAACACGCTGTTCGCTGTCAGTACCGGCGGGACACGTGGCAGCGCTGTGATCCCCGCTCTCTAATGAGGGGCCCGGGACGGCGGTGGGGGCCGCGCCGGATGCATCCAGCTGCCTCCAGTCACCAGCATCCCACTTTGGAAACGGTTCCCCTAACAAACAAACCAAAATGAGGACAGTGGACTTCTCCGCGTCGAAACCCAACTGGGCCAACGTCAAACTCAAGGCAAATGCGATAAATCAATATAAATCGGCCTATGGCTAAATATTGGGTCTGTGATGTCATTAGCAGCTGCCGGTACGGGCTAATATGTACACGCGTCGGAATGAACGGGATCGAGCCTAATTAACGATCGCCATTCAGAGATGTTCATATTTATTGATGTGCAGATGGTTTAACGACGTGCTTGTACCCATCGCTGTCGGGCCTAATCAGTCCCCTTATGCCTGATGGGTATTTACCCTTCGCCTCTTTTATTCGGTTCCACCCGCCTTCCCCCCGTCTCTGCCACCCCCTCTCCCTTTTCCCACAGGTTTCCAGTGCTGTCTAATGAATGGGCAACGGCCTACTTAGCCCGCAGCGTACGGCTGACCTCCGGGACGGGTTGGGAGATGGAGAATCCCTCCTCAGAGGGGATCTGTGCCCTTATCCAATGTCAGCAAGGAAGCTGGGAACACGAGGCCGGAGTCCGTATTGCCACTGTGGTACGGGCCGCTGTGATCCCCTTCATTCTGATCCGGTCTGATGGTTACAGCTATACATTTGTCTAGGACTTTTTTTTGTCTCTGGGCCTGCCGTTTGGGAGCCTTCAGTCTTGGTGTTTTCGTTTGTTTGTTTGTTTGTTCTCCTTTGCTTTCCAAGACCTTCCACAGGTGCACAGCAGCCACGGCATTGGCGCGCGCCGGCGTTTTTGGCTGCTCCACCTAGTGGCGGAAAGCGGAAGCGCGCCGCTCGGCCCTTTTCGTTGCGTCTGGCTGAAAGTCACGTACGTTCGGTGGAATAAACACAGTGCGACAAAACTGCCCTCTTAAGGCAGAACAAGGCCTATAAACACTGTAGTGTGGGGGAAGCGTTTTTATATGCCAGGTACAGTTAAGCTAAAACTTTCCATATGCCTCTCAGTTTCACTCCAAAAGAACAGCACTCTGTTATCGTAAATTTGTATGATTTATTGCGGAATGTTTTACTGCCGCATAGACATGACAGTTAAGGTGGGCCGGTGTTCCTGTGCAGATTCTCCGTGATGGTTAGGCTGGGTGTCCTCTCTCTAATAAATGTTTCAGGTTTGGGTGGCCCTCACAACCTTGTAAAGGATTCCAGGCAAGTGGAGAACCTTCAGGTTTTGCTTTTAACCCCCCCCAAAGTAAACATGGCCGCCCCCTTGCAGGCTCCGTAGCCCTGCCCCTCCTCAGTGTTTGGGAAAGGCGGCGTCTCATTCGCACGTTAGCGACGGGCTAACTGCTGTAAAGCATGAGACGTGTCTGACCAGCAAAACATGGCGATCTCTCCGGAAGACGCCCGGCTTCAGGACCTGGGGTCTTGGGGACCCCGCTGTTCTGAGCTGCTCCCAGCCACGGTGCCCAATCGCACTGTATTTGCATGATGTCGTGGCGAATCAGCACATGTGACCCACGCCCCTCCCCATAACGGACACAGCGGGGTGGGGTGGGGCCATGCTTCCCGTGACACCTGAGGCTGGGGAGGATGAGAGAGGCCTGTCCCATACTGGTTTCCCGGCTGGTTTATCTGTGGATCGGCCCCCTCCTGGTGTGTGACTGGGTCCCACAATGCAGAAGGCTGGAGCTGCGGAGGACGATGATGCGGACGCGGTGCGGAGGGGGCATGGGAGGAATTTTAATGATGCCTGGACCCTGGCCTGGCACTCCTGGGGTTGGGGGGGCATATTTTTTAAAAAAGGATAATAAAATTTTGATCTTTATTAAATTACGCTGCCATTTCTAGGTCATGGAAGGATTAAGTCGGAGTGGCGTGGGCAGGGGAAGAATGTTAATGTTGCCCATAGAGGAAAAACATCCATTTTTGTGGGTGATTGGGGGGGGGGATTGACCCCATGACCCTGCGACCCTCCCATTAAATGTGGACTGTAAGGAGTAAGTCACCAACGGGGCATGGGATCAATGCCCATGTCGGTTTTGGGGAAGGATTGCGAGTTATGGCCTTGGATGATGACCAGTCACCTGGTGTAGGACCATGCTTAATTTAGACAGCCCATAATTAAAATCTGTCAGCAGTGGATTAATTGAAACAAAAATGGAAAAGTGTATATATATAATCTTTCAAAGCATAGGTGCTCAGACCATGTAATTACGCGTGATAATAGCGGAGGGAACCTGCCGGCAGCCGTATGGGAACTGGCACCGTGTGGATTTATGTGCCGTCTGTATGTCAGCATGGGGGGGGGTGAAAATCCCAGGACGGTCACAGTCGTGGTCGAGGCCACGTACGGCACAGATCTCGTGGGTCGGTGGTAAGGAATGCCGGGTGACTGCCATCTGGGGCAGCGACGGAAGGACGCGGCAAACGGGGGGGGGGGGGGCGAAGAGAGACAGAATTATACAATTATAAAAGATGGGGGGAAGGTTCCGGCTCGAAAAACATCCCCTCGTTCTGTGAAGAGGTGCAGCGGTGCGGAGCTGAAGATGACGAGGGCTTTTTAAGTGGTTATGTAAACAGATCCGGGATGCCGGCTTTGCCTTTCGCAGGGTAGTGGGAGGGGTCCGGGAGGAATGGGGCGGCGGGGTGTGAATCCGAATCCGAATCCGTTCCAGATGCTGGCTAGACTTCCCGGAGCCGGTCTCCTGGTACCCCGGCTGGATTTAGTCGTCTTTCCCTCCAGGTGTGATGCTTCATGGTGATCCCCCCTCCCTCCCCCTGACGCCGCTCTCTCTCTGTACGGGCTTTATCCAAACAAACCCCCCGGCCCACCCGCACGGACCGCGCGCCTGGTCAACACAGGGCCGCTTGCACCTTCGTCCCGATGCCTCTGCCTGTGACTGGCCACGGCCCCCTCCCTCAAACACCAAACCCTTTCAGCTGGCCTTTCAGTAGGTTCTCGCCCCCGTCTGTGTATACAGGGCACGCTTACGAACACGTCAGTCACGGGATCCGTGTGACGCGAGCTGTCCCCGGGTCCGGCTGGGATTCTTTTAACAGGATCTCGCTCAACTGTGACCACCAAGCATATAAAACTCATCGTATTTCAGCGCTGGTCGCTTTTTGGTCATCGGGGAATGTTTTGCTGAAGAAAAGCTTTGGGCGCAGATATAGAGCGGGTCTCTGTGTGTGGTGTAAGAAAGCACATAGAAAGCAACAGCTAAACATTCTGTCAGGATCATGTTTGTGAAGCAGGTGGGGTCTACACCAATTGTCCGTCTCTTCAACCAGGTGTCTGCGTTACCTGCCTTATAAATGACATCACAATAAAACAATGAATATTCTTGCTCCTTCTTTCAGTCCTTTCCTCCAAAACTGTTTACATATCCAAACAATCCAAATGTAGGTCCTTAACAAATACTCCTTTGAAAGTATTTTTTAAATCTCATCTCACTCTTTTAAAACGCTAGCATATTGTTAACCGTTAATGTGTGAAATTAATATACCTACAAACCACAATAATTTTTTTACAAGGAATAATTATCCTACATCAAAAATCACTACTGTTGTGTTAAAACATAATTTGTCATTTCCAAGGAATATTAACATATTGGCATTGTTAATCCTAAAATGGCAAGTATGTATATAGAAAGCAGCGGTTCTTGCATAGTGCTCTAGAAAATGCCAAGAAACAGATTCACGATATACACTGTCCATAAAATTTTGCATATTAAATTTATATTATGTATTTTTCAACAACATACAACGTGAAAAACAGCAAAACGACACCTTGGTGCCTGTTGAGGATTGTAAATCTAACAAGATGAGTAATTATAATGACCGGGGCTTGTCCTTCATGTCGGAGATGAGATGCCTGAAACGTACCCCCCCTGTTAAGTTTTCGGTGGAACGGACTGTTGAATATGAGTACAATTATATCACAATATACCACCCTTCAGTTTGTTTCCAGGATATTCTGATTGCATGCTTGTTAAATGTTTGCGCTGTTTTTACTTGCGTGAATCGTGCACTGGCAGCGTTTAGTGGCATGATCCTGGGATTAATCCTGTGTGTTTTCAGCCGTTATGGAGTCTTTTCAGTTATTGTGACGCACGGGTGAAGACTGAAGCATCACACAGTTCAGAGAATGAAAAAGCTGTAAAGTTTCCTTCACGGATAGTCTGTAGTCTTTTTGGTTATGGTTTTGTCCGTTGGGTGCAGGTGTCATTGTGTAAGGTTAGGGTTACGGCGAAAACAGTACTACAGTAATAGTCACTTATTTTTAACAAAATGTTGCATAATAACTCCCGGTCACATCATGAAAACCCCTCCATCCCCCTTTGGTTATCCACTGTGTAAAAATAAATGCTCAAGAGTCTCCCCCAAAAGAGACAGCAGTGTGGCCATGGTACATTCCAGCTGTCCCAGGAATGCTGGTTGTTGTAGTTCTTCATGGTCCGTTGAGGTCATTTTTCATGTGGCACTTCGTTACGATCAGTAACTTCGAGTCAGACATGCCACCGTCAGGCTGGGGATCCTTCGCTGCATGAGTAGGTCTCCAAACCTTTCCAACATCCTCCAAAAAAGCCCAGGAGCTAAATTCTCCTCGTACCACGGTCTCCTGCTGGTTTCCCTAGGTCTGCTTCCACTAGAGGTGCGTTCACAGAAGGCCCTTCTTTCAGGTTTTCCATTTGGCACCGGCCTTGTGTTTCAAAGACATACATTATTCTGTGTCCTGTTGCAGCGGTTCCGTTATTCCATGGCAACATTAATGCTCTTCTCAAAGTTACGGTACCTGAATTACCGTTATTTTTATTTTTTTGGAGTGGAAAGAGGTTACATTAACTGCTTCTGGCAGAAACAACCTATTCAGAACATTTTTTTTTGAGTTCATAATAATGCTAAATTATCCTGACAAATTATATATGTATTCCGAAGGACAAAAACAGAAGTTCCATTTTTCAAAAAAATTAACGTGACTTTTTATGCGGACGGCTATATTGACGCCGCAGAGAGATTGTTTACATTCAGCCCTTTCCAATTACTCGCCATTTCCTGTCTTATTTTATAAACGGAGTGGAATCGCAGTGAAGGCGACGGGCCCCCGGATCCGCCAGCCTACCTTCCAAGGTGGGCTTGGAATTCTGGGATTCCGCTATTTCTGCAGAAGGTCTGATTGACGGCTTGCGGTTTCCGATGCCTTCGACCTTCCCAGGTGGCGACCGTGACACAGAATCCGCTGTCTCCGTTCAGCTGGAACTTTAACAGGCTTTTCCTACCTATGACCGGCGTCAAATAAAATCCCTCTTATTTTTAACTCGTAGCCATGGCAACTTTAGGCTCAGCGTCACCCCTCCTTGGCTGGGCCGGAGACATGCCTGCGGTAAATATGCATATAACTGTTTGTTTGCTTATGGGATGGACTGGGGAAGGTGGTCAGGAAAGACATACTGTACCTTTAGGGGAAAAATATACAAAAAAAAGGTGTACATCACCTGTGAGCAGCACTGTCACTGAAATGCACGTATAAATAAAAAATATATCCATCCATCCATTTTGTGAAACCTCTTGTCCTATTCAGGGTCATGGGTATATAAAAAATGATATAATACAAAATATATATATTCCTTTATTATTTTTCACAACAGAGTTATTCCAAGGCACTTGATAAGAGTGTGTGGCGATCTGTGACTATGTTGTTTACACAAAATACAAAATGGTGCGAGAAACCCGAAAACAATAAGTAATGTACCATATATAAATAATTTATAAAAATATACTGGGAGACTATATTCTTCAAATTGCACACATTTTGAGTAGTTGACATATATTGATTCTGAGCGATGGTGTTATAAAAAAGTTATTAAACATAATCTTCTGGTAGTTTATCTGTGGTTTTCCTTGTAATTGGTGTGCTGTGATTCTCTGTGGACATCAGCAGGATTAAGCTCCTGACTCGGATGCCAACGTAATGATCTCATAAGCATGTTTTATACTGAAACTGTGTCAGTGTTTCCCCGATGTGATCTTTAGCTCTGCAGGGGGACGACACGAACGTGTTTACGCATTTCGCTTTGTAAACAGACGGGTGCTTTCGCCACACTCGATTAATGGGCGTACGACTGCCCCTGAGTACGTGTGGTGAGGGAGAGACCTTCCTGGAGAGGAGACGTGGGTCCTCGTGCCACCTTCTCCTAGTAACAAAAGTCTCACCTGTGACATAACTGTCATACAGCAAGACAGGCCTTGCATTCTCCAGTAAGCTGATAAAAAAAAAATGCAAAAACTGGTACCACTGGCAGTGAGCTGGCAATGACAGACTCGTGTCCTTAACAACTGGACTGGGAATCACTTCTGTGGCTTGTTGACCGGCATCTGCACCGCAGATACCCATGCAACTGGACCACGAGTGTTTAAATGTGTGGGGAATTTTCTGGAATCATTAATCATGGACTGTGGGGAAAAAAAGCCATTGTCTCTGCCACACCAAAAGACAGATGTTTCTCTGGAATTGAAATGTGGCTTCTTACGTTTCGCCCGCTTTGGTCTGACTCTAGTCGCCATCTTTCGTCGGTTTGTCAGGAACATCTAGCAGCCCGGAGTTCAGAAGGGACCAAGGTCGGGAGATTGCTGGCACATGGCTCACACAGCCAAGAAATCAAAGTTTTATTCCATGTGAGGCATTTTCAAAGGCTAATTGTCGCAACGGCATTTATGGATCTTTCATGGGGATTTTTATTTTGCAGAAGAGAAGTAGAAAACTGTGTTTTAAATGTTAAAAAAACAGATCACACTGTCCTAAAGTTTGTATGAGTCCCTAGATGGGAGCTCACTAGTGACGTGTAGCACATAAATAGATAACCTTATATAACTTAAAACTAATATCTAAATCATGAGATTTCAGCCTTTAAATATTTGACTGTCGCTCAGTTACATGTTTAGAGTGTAAAAGTTAATCACCGTCACGTTTTAAACATACTTAAGTGATTCATGGTGTGTACATAGCATTTTGTTTCCAGAAAAATCTCAGACCTCGAAAGGATAAAGCCACGTATTTATTGCGCGAGGTCAATGTTGTCAAAATGACCACCACGGCTCTTTGTGATTATAAACCTTCCCCAAGGTTCCAGAATGTTCTGTTATTCCAGCACCCCAATGAAGATTGATCACTCTGCATCTCTTCACACTGCTGCACGTGTTGTTCTTCTCTGTACGTTCGGTAACGTTTCTTCTCATAAGGCCCCTGTGCTTGGACATTAATGTGTTTCTGTTTAGGCAGGCGGGATCGTGGTGACTCACTTGAGTGAGGGATCGGACCATAATTCTCGGCTGCCAGGCCTGGAACGTTCCCAGCAGGCCGTCGCCCCATGGCAGCACCGTGTGCCTGCTGGGTCCGCATAGACCTGCCAGTCTGACACATTCCAGTGGCCCTGTGTATAATTTTTGTGAGAGTCCAGGAAAGACGTGTTTTACTGGGAACCTTTGAGTTAGCATGTTCGAGTTAGCATGTTCGAGTTAGCATGTGTCGAGTTAGCATCCTCAAACAACCAAAACAATCCTGACAGGTAAGTGCATTGAGCACAGAGAAGTGTAAAAAGGTCCCAGATGCTTCAGATTCAACATTTCAAAATCATTTGTCCACAAATCACATTTAAATATTTCCCAAGAATAAAGGATATTACCTACTTTTGACTAACCCATCCCTTGTCATTATTTTGCTAAAAAAGCACTTAAATTATCCCTTGAGTTGCAATGATATTTCAGAATTCTTAAAATTCTATCAGTTTTGTGATAGTACCTCACTAACGGCACCAAAATAAAGCTTGAAAAAATGTTTTTCAAATTATTTGCAATGAAATCCCATGATGATGCAAATGACTGTGAATGGCATCTAAACTCATCATGTCCGGTGTGCCCAGCAGGCCTGTCTCAAAGACCATTAAAGATAATGACTTGAATTTTTTGTGTCTTCATATCAGAATAAAAATACTGATTGGGCCAATTTGGTATCAAAAATTCTAACCTGGACTATTTTCAATTTTTACCTGCCAGAACCTACAATTAAGTCGGAATAAATTAAACTTATGATAAGCCACTGAAGTAGAATTATTGCAGACACAAGCTTTTTATACTCGTAATATGAGTGTGTTGCGATTTTCACCATAACAATCCTTCTGTCGAACCGAAACAAATTCTGTGTTTTGCTTTGGTCCCTGTAGACGCTCTATAAAAAAATATTTATAAAATTCAGGATAAAAGGAAGCAAAAACATCCTTTTATATGCGGGGTAATGATTTGATGAATGAACACAGATAAAAACAAATCCCGTTCGTCCTTCTGAAGACAACGATTCTGAATAACATTCAAATCCCAACCTGATAAAATAAACAAGCCCAGGGACATATAAAAATTGGACTAGATAAAGCAGGTGGGTATTTTTTCCGTACTGATAAATTGTCTGTTCAGAAAGTTAAAATCTAATCTCACAAACTCTTTCTCATTTGGCAGAATATTTTGTATTCTTTTTAGAAACTATTAAACTACTATGTTTTTGGAATTTCGGATCACAGGCTGGTAGCTATAAAGATCTCTCCCCTCTTTAAGCCATGGCTATACCTTGCAGCGTATGTTGAATTCACTCGGTTTTTTTTTAACATAGTTTGACACTTGGAATAGAGTCACAGAAGCATTTGGCTGATTTTCCCCTCCTGTCCTCCTGCGAAGAACCACAAGGATACAGAGCAGCGTTCCCTTTTCATGGAAACGGCTCATTACCTCGCCCGCCCCTGTATTCCCCAGCAGAGGGGAGAGCTCCCATTGGCTGGCCTGTTGAAGGTGACCCCCTCGGTGCCCCGCCCACTCTCTCGACTCCTCACACGTCGTAAGCTGCGGACTAGTCAGCACACACCCGGCCTTTGCAGGCCCACCACACCTCCCCCCATGGACACAACGAGCCATTTGTCACCGTGGAAACCTGTCTTAATGTGCCATGCAGGTGAAGGTGACCCTACCGCCACAGATCGGGATTAGAACGGGCGCCTTTGGGTTGTGCCATCGGTCTCGCCTCACGAAAAGAAGCGCGCGCATATACACCCCCCCGCGAAGACATAGACCACATCTCCACGGCACCAAGACTGCCGGACCATGACGACGGAGGAATACCCAGCCATAACACACACCCCCCGATGAGCGTCCAAAGGCTAGGCCGCGGTAAACCGCACCGACCGGTAGGCATGGTGACAGGTCAGCCGTGCGGGGGGGGGCATCGGCTGGCCTACGCACACATGGCTTGGGGGGTTGTGGGACGGAGACAGATGGCACCTGCTGGATGACAAACAATTAAGAAACCAACACAAATAGCTGGCACACTCAGCGGCGATGAGTAATCTGTGGAAATGCTGGAGACTCTACACCTTACCGGCTCTTCATCTCTGCACATTTCCGTCCCACAAACCCGTCACCTCTTCGGGGTGTTTTCAGCAGAGGGAAACGCAGACCGGAGCTCAGTGCCGGAAGCTTCCTGAGCAGCAGTGGTAGGTCAATATGGCATGGGTGTGCAAGAATAAATGTATACTCTTTCGCTAAGAGGAGTAGGACTTTTGACAGGCCAATTTACAACAGTTCTGAATTATATTTCCTGTCCTAATAGTTTAGTATGACACACGAGCGCCAGCTCCACAAAACCCAATTTCGTAACCACTACACCACCTGCTGGCCAAACATTACAATAACGGCGTTCCGCCACATTTTTCATTTGTTACCCTCCCGCCACAGCTACGATGAAATATAAAAAGAACTACAACAGCTGGAGGTTACGTAAGATCACGCCGCACCCGTTTCAGTTTTTAGGCATGTAGGTCAGTCATTTCGTATCAGGGGAGAGGACGCAAGATGGGTTTTTGAACGTTGTCCAAAATCGCGAATGAAGACATCTTTGGTAGGGGCCAGCTGAAGCTCACTCCGGGATGGGACAGGCCGCTGTCATTTGGTGGGCGTATTTGTGGGCCAGACCCCACGCCCACCCGGTGCATCCACACACACACACACACATCTGGAGTCTAGACTCTGTGATTCTCTGAGCTGGATGCTATCGTCCCACACTGTTTACATAGGCAGCCCCCCCCCCCCCCCCCTTTGGATTCCTTTATCCTCCAGTGAGCAACAAAAAAGGAGGCACAGGGTGGCTTCCAAGTGCCCAAAAGCCCCCCCCCCCCTTATCCCATGGGGGGGCTCCAGGGAAGGGGGGGGCACGGGTGGTGACAGCCCTAGTAACCAGGAGCAAACGAGTTGTAAATCCTCAGGCTGGTTTTTACTGCTGTGTCAAGGGGGAGGGGGGAAGAGGGTGTAAGTGAGTGGGGGGGGGGTAGGGGCAGGGAAAGTGGGCATAGTGGAAAGGCTAATGGATTTCAGAGGGAAGAATTATTGTTAATCTTCTAAATGGCCACTGAGTGAAAGAGGCCTGTTCTACCGAAGGCGCTACAGAGGAACCCTCTGCACTGGGTTCCGATCATTTTATTGGCCTATATGGAAACGTCACAGGCCCCCGTTCGCATCTCTGGGCCGCGGTGCATGTGCACGCGCATCAACACCTATGAGTGTGTGAAGTACTCGGACACGCATGCATGGTCTTCTGGGAAGAAGAAAAAAAGACCTCACAGCTGAAATGTAGCTTTATTAAACCCAAAGGAAATTGCAGGTTTACAGTAGCACAATACACACATTCAGGCAATAAGATGACATTTATATATTAATACACAGTAACAGAACAAAGAATGTAAGAGGAAGTGTAGCACAGAATGCTCCTAGTTATATTACGAGGAGAAGTGACCTAACGTGTCTTTGGGGTGAATGTGACCCCAGGGTAGGCGTGAGAGTTAATTGTGTCGGATGGATTTACGGGATTATTCAGTATGATATTAATATTGTTGCTCTTTCTGCTGCACATCATCCCAGAAACCCAGTAAATGACACATCACATATTCATAAGGTGTGAATATGTGCTTTGATTATAGATACAATGGCATTTACGAGCCCCCCTGTTTACCTTTGGGTCTGTAAAGGCGGAGAACCGAATGTCTGTCCATCAGTCACTCCACACCCCCTCACTGGGTTTCTGTTCCGGGTCGGGGTGCATCAGCGCCAACTGACTAATAATACCAGCCACCCAGTCCGGACCAGTCACATGATCACAAAACGGACCAATTGAAAGCTCACACTCAGATGGGGCCTCCCGGTTAAATGGGGGTCATGCGATGTGCCCCCCCTCCCCAGGGTTTGGCTGGCACCCAAATAGGAGTATCTGGTAACAGTTGGGGGAGATGACATTTCAGTACAAAACAGGGTGTGATAACTGTAATTATAAAAATTATATTTGATACTGCATATGTGTACATACACATGAGAGAGCAGCTAATGTCTGGACGCCCCTCCCTCCCCAACATAAAAATACAGCCAGAGACTCGCATGGGATCAGACACAGAAACCTGATGAGTTTTTCCCCATCGACACCATCACTGTGAACTTCTCAGGTTCCTAAGTAAAGTTCACCGTCTTAGATGCGAAGGCCCTGAGTGGGGGGAGCCCAGCAGATGATATTCTGAATATCTATTATTATTAACCTGATTTTCTTTTCACTTTAACTATATTTAATTATAATCAAATATCAAAAATAGGATGCAAACTCAGATGGTCTGTGTTCTTTCATTTTACCAGACATTTTTTTGTATAATAATAGTACTAACATCATTTCAGGAATATATGTTAAGCTACAGTATAACCTAAATACTCCAGCCAATTCCGACATGTCTGTTGCCTGTATGTAATTGTCAGCAGTAAATGTGTTTTGAGGAGGTGCTGTTAAATTTCACAGCGTGAGGATGATAAAGGCTCACAGCCTTTTCACGCCGCTCCGAGACGGCCGTTTTAAAAGCAAATTAAAAATAGATGGGAATTTCAATGTATCGCGCTTGACATGGCGAACAAAAACTCTGGTCGCCCCGCTCGGGGATGACGTCCCGGCATTCCGATTCCCCGGCGGCCAGAACCCCCTTCGTTCGAGCTCGGACCAGACTTTCCTTCCCGTTGGCTACCGGCCGCAGAGCCTCACTCAGATCCCAGTTTCAGCTCCGTACACCAGACCGACTCCTACTGCCCCGGATTCTCGGAGAAGCAGCTTCTCCAGAGGGACGTAGAGGCAGATAAGCTCTCCACCCCTTAACTCCGAGACGCCGCTTTTATCTCCCACATCGTCTTTTCTCGGAATTTCAATATTCCCACGGAAAAGTGGTGCCAGGACCCGCACAAGGAAACCCAGTGATTTATATCACTGTAACTGCAGGCCTCCCTGCACTCCCCCTCCACATCCCCATTTTCAGTTTAACTGGTGTGTCTGGGCATAAGAGACGGGTGGGGGGGTGGGGGGGGGGGGGGGGTGTTAGACAGGAGGTAAACTTTATGATTTGAGTTTTTCTTCCCTTTTTAAATCTGATACAGTTCAGCTCTGGACTTTGCTGCCTGCTTTGTGCCATGTGCGAGGTCACTCTGCTGGTGAGAGGCAGTTGCTCACAGATCTGTGAGCGCCAGGCCCATGCCGTGAGAGAGAGCCGGCGGGGGGGGCTGCCCTGGTCCCCCCTTTCTTGTGCTCTTCACTGGGCCTGCGGGCATGCGCGCCCCCGGCCCCCCACTGCGCGCAAACCTCCTACCTCACGCTCTCGTTGTTTTTTTTTTTTCCGTCCAACCCCCCCCGCCCCCAAAAAAAATTGCAGGCCTTTCATGGCGCCCAGATGGGAGGAAGGACAAATTGGACTCTATTTGATAACAATTACGCGGGGCGGCGCCGTCTCCAGACGAGCAGATTAAAGCGCCGGCTGCCGACCACGGAGAACCGTCGGAACAGCCAGCCGGGACCCCGAGCGCCGGCGTGCGGGTGACGCCCCCCTGCGCCTCTGCGTTTGGCGGCACCGGCTCTCCACCGTGTGGCAGAGCGCCGGGTTGCCAGGTTGGGCATCTGGCTGAATGCCGGGTTGCCAGGTTTTGCGACAAGTAGAGGTTACTAGATCAAAAAAGTGCAAGTCTTTGTCTGAAACTGAAGTGACTCGTTCTCTCTTTATGTTATCTTTACATTATCTTCTCGTTATGCTGATGCATGCGTCCCTCATTGCCCTTAAACCCATCCTCCCTCTCAGTCCCATCCAATGTGGCTCGTTGACCGTTCTGGACACTCACACTCCCACAGTAGATTCCCATAACCTTCCGATACGGCAGATCACTTGGACAGATGGGTACATATACGTATAAAAAGTCTGCAGTCACGTCTGTTGGTCGCTTAGAAGAAAAAGCAATAAACACGAACATTAGGTTCAGAATTTACTGTATTAAGGCACAAGGCCAAATTATCCAATAATAGAAGGGAGATATTGTTTGAACAGATGGAATTGAGAGATTATTGGCTTCTAATTCATTGGTAGCAGCAGAGAAGAGGGTGTATGGCAATCAAAATATAAAAATCGTGATACAGATACACATATAGGTAATATGGGGGGGGTGTCCCATTGCCTGTTAAACCCATCTCAACCAGAGTACTAAATCAGCACATTCATTACTGGAACTACCCTACGACATGTTACACATTTTAACGACGACCGACCCGCTCGTAAACTTTGGCTCACACATCTTATCATGGCTCCTTGACGAGCGAATGACAAGGAGGAATAAAAACCCAAACAGCGGTTTAAGCGCTTACAAAAAACTCCCGTCGTAAAACTAATGAACTCGCCAGTAAAGCTCTAATTGAAAATCCAGCCAAAATCAACAGTATGACATGTAATTCGGAGCTTGTTTAATTAGTGAGCATAATCTGGCTTAATGTATGTTAATGCGCACTTTAAAACCGAACAGGACGACACACGTACTGCGTCGCTCTTCGCGCGGTAACTTTCCGGATGCGTACGCGCGTGATTGACCTATATTCCCCGGCGCTGGCTGTTTGCTTTGTGTTCCCGGCGGAGATGGCTGCCCTTCACGTGTTGTACGATCGCCAGCCCGCGTCCCACAAATCACGGCGCCGATGTGGCCCCGGCGCTGGCACTGGACGCCTCGTGCTGTGACATCATCCGGTTCGCCGGGGCCAGCGGAAACCGCAGTGGGCTGAGGGCCTGGACTCGGGATTACATAGTCGGCGGATCAAGTTCGGGATAAGGATCCCCGCTGACGGCCGGTTAAGAAGGATGCTTACGCTGCAGTCCTGTGTTAAAATGCCCAATCCTGAGGCCAAACGATGAATAATGAACAAATACCAACATTTTGAGTGTTGTTATTTAGATAAACTGCACAGTACAGGAGACTGGGTCGTTAGACATTAGAACAATAGTACTGTAAATGTAAATACAAAATACCTCAACATCTGATTTTTGCAGAAGTGTCTCTTTGAGGAGAACTTCACTGAGCATGTGCAGAGGAAGAACCTCACTGGTCATGAGATGATGTCATCTCTCTGGCTTGTTTCTATTTGGATAAACTTTGCTAATAAGGTTGAGCCCAAGGGCTACATGGTGGTGCAGTGGTTGGCGCTGTTACCTCACAGTTCAAGTTTCCACCAGACTTCCGTGTGTGTGGAGTTTGCATGTTCTCCCCATGTCATTGTGAGGTTTCCTCCAGGTCCTCTGGTTTCCCCCCCATAGTGAAAAACATGCTGAGGTTAACTGGTGTTACCAAATTGCTCATGTGTGTGAATGGTGTGTGTGTGTGAATGGCATGTGTGTGTGAATGGTGCGTGAGTGAATGGCGTGTGTGTGTGAATGGTGTGTGTGTGTGAATGGTGTGTGTGTGTGAATGGTGCGTGAGTGAATGGTGCGTGTGTGTGAATGGTGCATGTGAGTGAATGGCGTGTGTGTGTGAATGGTGCGTGAGTGAATGGTGCGTGAGTGAATGGCGTGTGTGTGTGAATGGTGTGTGTGTGTGAATGGTGCGTGAGTGAATGGTGCGTGTGTGTGAATGGTGCATGTGAGTGAATGGCGTGTGTGTGTGAATGGTGTGTGTGTGTGAATGGTGCGTGTGAGTGAATGGCGTGTGTGCGTGAATGGTGTGTGTGTGTGAATGGTGCGTGAGTGAATGGTGTGAGAGTGAATGGTGTGTGAGTGAATGGTGTGTGTGTGTGAATGGTGCGTGTGAGTGAATGGCGTGTGTGTGTGAATGGTGCGTGAGTGAATGGCGTGTGTGTGTGAATGGTGTGTGTGTGTGAATGGTGCGTGAGTGAATGGTGCGTGAGTGAATGGTGCGTGTGTGTGAATGGTGTGTGTGTGTGTGAATGGTGCTTGAGTGAATGGCGTGTGAGTGAATGGTGTGTGTGTGTGTGAATGGTGCGTGAGTGAATGGTGTGTGTGAATGGTGTGTGTGTGTGAATGGCGTGTGTGTGTGAATGGTGCGTGAGTGAATGGTGCATGAGTGAATGTTGTGTGTGTGAATGCCACGTGTGTGTGAATGGCACGCGTGAGTGAATGGTGAGTGAATGGTACGTGAGTGAATGGTACGTGAGTGAATGGTACGTGAGTGAATGGTGCGTGAGTGAATGAGGCGTGAGTGACTGGTGTGTGAGTGACTGGTGTGTGAATGAATGGTGTGTGAGTGTGCCCTGTAATGGGTTGGCGCCCCATCCTGGGTTGTTCCCTGCCTTGCACCCGTAGCCTCCACGGTCCCCCCATGACCCTGAATAGAAAAAGTGGTTACAGAAAATGGATGGATGGACCATTGTCCTGCTTTACGTAGGCCCACATCTTTCAGCTGTTTCAGAAGGGATTCGGGGAATACTTTTTTGCTGCTGCAGTATTTCTAAAATATAAAAAAGAGACATGCATGAAACAAGGAGCGTAAAGGCACCCTGGCTTTCCGCTCTCAAACTTCAAAGTAGGCGTGATGCTAGAGGCGGGATATTTCATTTTCTGCCTAAATTGGTTTTATACGGTATAAGTTATTCCCCTGAACATGTCTCTTTGGTTCGCAGTGCCGCAGTGCACACACGCTGCCCCTTAACTCGCAGTGATGCATCGATGTTTTTGCACAAATAAAATTGGTACATCCATCATGCTCCCGAAAGCCGACATTCGCGTCCAGGCCGCGGGTCTTTATTCCTTCATACGAACTATTAGGCGCTAATGGAAAACGATAAAAGACTCGGAAGATAAACAAATCAGTGACGCGCACAGTGGCAAAGGCGCGTTTACGGAGCGGAGACGGGCCCGACTGCTACACCCGTCTGGCCGAATTAACCATGGTAGGGTTCATCTCATTCTGGGTGACATTATTAATGAATGGAGAGGAATCCAATCTTCAATACCTGGACTTTTAATAATCTACAACAGAGAAACGTAGCTGTGTAATGAAATGGAAGCGGGGTGGCTATCAGGTTCCATGCCGAGTCCCTTTGACTGCCTACTAAATACTGGAAAATGCTGGAAAGATGTCTACTGAATGTGGGTTTATTGACTCATTAAAAACTAGGATGGACTAATTAAACAAGCAGACTTTTGTGAAATTTCTTTTAAGGAAATATTTGTTAGGAAATGAGTTGGAAACTTTTGCTGGTGTGATTTTTGAGGGCAAGGACTGTTGAGGGCACAGTCACTAAGAAGCCAGATGTGGATATTTGCATTCTCGGTCCCTATTTAATGAGAAGCACCTACACATGAATAGGAGTAACCCCCCCCCCCACATTGGGGCAAACCAGACAGAGTGGCAGACAGGCCCTGAAACAAGGCCCAGACACCGTAGTGATGAATTATTGTTATCCAGATACCTCCCCCACACTAGCCACCCAACTCCACATCGATGTTTCTCATTTGTCAGTGTGACCCCCCTGCACCCCACACAAATCAGACAGGTGTCCTTGCAAATCATGGAGAGCTTTTATCACCTCCAGGGGAGGCCAAATGGTGGGCGTCCTGTGGAGCCAGACAGCAAGCTAGCATGCATTACCGTGCACTAGCAACTGTTAGCGAGCACTAGCATGCATTACCGTGCACTAGCAACTGTTAGCGAGCACTAGCATGCGTTAGCCCGTGGTAGCGAGCGTTAGCAGGCAGCCTGCCGATGACATCGCCAACAGGCGCTTTTGCATCGAAATTCATTAATTGTAATTGGGGTACAAAAATAGTTCAATCTGCTCAATTTTTGCTCTGCAGCATCTCTTTTTCCATGCTTCCATGCAAGTTCCAAGTTAGCAGCAGTGCTTTTGGTCAACCGATCAGCAAGCTGTCACTGTAAGAGCCTCCCTAGTAGTTCGGGTTTGAACAGAAAGTACCTAGTCTGGAGTAGGTACTAAAAAGGCTTCGGGAACTGAGTTCCTGCAGTGTGAACATGACAAAAGTTCCTGGTTCTGGAAAAAGGTTCTGGTTCCACAAAAAAGTTCCAGTGATAAAGCGTCTAATGTGTCATCACATTGTGGGGACCAAATGTCCAAAAGATTTGTTCACAAATCAGACACCACTATTGTTCACTTGGATAGCTCTTTTTGCGTGCAAGTAGTGTGTCTCACTAAGACTGTATCGTGTTGTAGTTGGCATAGTGCTTTTCTCTCTGACTGAAAATCGTGCAAAACACAAATGTGAATCTGTGTTGTATTGGACTTGGGTACTAATATATCAATCTCATTAGGACAGATTTGCGGTGTGATATCACGTGTTGTAGCAGGACTGACTATACCTGGTGCAATGGAAAAACGCCCAAAGTCATACTTTGATGTTACTTGTGCTGTCAGGCTGTCAGGAGACTTTATAGAGGTTATGTCATGACAACAGGCAATACAGCCACCCTCAAGCAAACCTGGAAATTGGCAACATGATTTAGTGGGAAAAACTAGCTAAGGGGTGGGCGAATATAAACTGAAACCATGTTGTTTTTGGTAACAGAGGCCAGAGGCCTCTCAGTCACCAAGACAGGCTGCCGATTCTGTGTGCCGTGGCACACCACGGAGGCCCGAGAAGGGCGAGCCCTACCCGCTGCCACCCCAGCGCTGCCCCACACAGGCTGGGCTTCTTTATACATATTTGATCAAACCTGTCTGCCCGATGCTGCTGTCACCAGGGTGGGCCTCAGGCTTCGGGTGGAGGTGGGGGCCGCATAATTCGCCACAGAGACAAAGGCGGGTGGGGGGTGCAGATGTTGACGCTGGAGGGTGGGGGGGGGGGAAGCGAGGCTAGCCCCCGGCTATGCGGCGCCCAGCTGGGAAGAAGACTGGCCGCATTCATGAGAAGCCCCCCCCCCGGCTCTGGAGCCTTCGTCCAGGTATCCAGGCGTTCGGGGTGGGGGGGGCGGGGATGAAAGGCTGCTACACAGATGTCACCTGCTGGGGTTCAGTGGCCCGAGCCAGGAAATGTCATGTTTGGCAGCTGCAGGCAGGCTGTCCCCCCAGTTGTTGGCAGAGGGGGCTCCCAAACGGACCGGGGGGCCCAAACGCCGAGGTGGGGGCGTCCTAACAGGCCGACATTAAAGGGACTCGCTGTCATACGACATTAACCTCGTCCCCGCTCCCGCCTACCATGGTCCTTGCCGGGCCGGTGAGGCCACCCGCATGTACCTCTGCAATCTGGACTCGCTGGCGCCCCCTAGCCACTCGCAAAAGTTTAGCGTATTCTGATTCATTCCGCAGCGAGAACAAAAACATAAAGCGGCGCCGCTCGGCACACCCCCAGTGGCCTGTTCCACGGCCTGGGAACATCTGCCCACCGTGCTAATACCCCTGGAAGTCCATCTTAAACATCGTCTGAAAGACTTACCTCGCCTGTTTCCCCATCCGACAACAATAACAATTTTTAATTTAAATTTCCAATTCAAAAATTCTATTCTATCAGTTAGCTTTTCCTGCACATGTAGTGCATCTGGAGACCAATAAATTAACACTGATGTAAATAAATAATTGGAATTTCTTATGGTTTTAGTCCAAGTCACTCAAAAAAAAATTTTCCCCCTATTTTTTTCTTTTGACCCAAGGAATGTGACAAACGGAGAGGACGACTCAGATGACTCTTCTCCCTGACCTGCGGGGGCACAATTACTCTCAGTCTGGCCATCTGGTTAAAGGAGACAGGCGGTATGGGGGGGGGGTGCTCTCGTAAATTCGCCTCTCTTCTCCCCTGTGGTGAACGTCCCCGCGAGGTCAGCAGCGGGAGCCACACATGCTACCGAGTGGGGAGGGGGGAGGGGGGCAGGAGGGGGGCTTGCTGTGCCATGTCAAGAGCCTTCTTGTTCGCCCTGGTACGACGCCGACCCACCTCAGACCGCCGGGGCGACCTTTTGACCTTAACGCAATGACGCGGGCGCCCCGCCGGCCTGACAGCTCGACACTACGCTCTGATGCTTTTACATTCTCCATCCGTCTCCTACCCACGTGCACAGAATCGTCGGTTCTTCACCCATCATTAAAACTCCACAATAACTTAATAAAATAAGAGTTTCATTTTTAAAAAATCAATTCCACTGATTAAGAAAAGTAAAAAATTTTCAATCCAAACTTTAGGGATGGACATATTCATCGCAATAAATTAAGTCAAAGTCAAGTCAAAGTCAGCTTTATTGTCAATTCCTTCTCATGCACTGGACATGCAAAGGAATCGAAATTGCGTTTCTCACTGTCCCATGCGCAGACAAGACAAAAGACATGACAGGATAGGACAAACAGTGAAGTGCACAAGTACAACAAAAAACACATCCTAAGTACTGAGTAACAGTATATAAAGTGTATAAAGTATAAAGTGCAGGCAGCTTAAGGCATATACCGTTGGTACTGAGAGAGATATATAAAGTGTTTCCAGTTTTGTAAAAGTGTTTCTGTGCAGAGAAATTCAATAATAGTAATGCTAGTAATAGTAATAGCAGCTGTAATAGTAATAGTAATAATAATAATATAATACAACAATAATATAATAATAATAATAATAATAATAATAATAATAATAGTAGTGGCCGATTGTGCAATTTGTATATTTCAGAGGTAGTTCAGAGGTAGTTTCAGTCATTAAGTCTTAAGGACATTAGAACAGTATTAACTATCTGCCATTTTAAACTGGCAATTACACATCCTCAGCTATCATGCTATGCGTAGATACTAAGCAATGTGTGGCTTCTTAGCTATGCATGCAAGACCGGCAGCATGACTCAAACAAGACTGCTCCTGTACCAGGTTGTCGACAGTATAACATATTTGTGGTTATTTTACGGATTAATTGCCATGTTTGTGGCTAAAAATGAATTTTCTGAATGATGATTACCTGACACAATGGACTAAGGTTTACGAAAGGACCATGATGCATTGCGTGTGTGTCTGTGTGTGAAATACCCATTAGTGTGTGAAGTGATATCTCTGAGTTGGACCTATCTTGCGTTGTTTTGTCTTGTTTGATTTATTTTTATTGAGTAGGCGCTTTCATCCAAGATGATGTCCAAGCGAGGAAAGCTCAGAAACAAGGAACAGGGCACGACCACTGGCCGTACGATCTGGGCTCACGACATTCCAGATGCCGGCACAGACGTCGGACTCAGTACATGCAACCCCACACGCGTCAAGTTCCGTTTGTTTAAACGAAAGGAACAAGCAGAGATAAACGTGGGGGAGGAGAACATGCTCCCTACGCACAAATCCAGAACCTTCTCAGAGCAGTCCTCGAAGAACAGAGCGATGCAGTACAGTAAGACAAAACATCCGGCACGAGAAACGGCGTGCGGTGAGAGGGAGCCGGCCGAGCGCGCAGTAAACACTCACGCAGTGCGCAAACCAAATAAAATAAAACAAATCGCTGAGCCGCCGCGTCGAGAGACACATTCATCACTTTGAGTTATGCGCTGCCGTCGCCGCTCCAGAAGAGAGTGACAGCAATGCCGACCCCCATTTTAATTTATTATTGAACACAAGGCACACTTTGCACAGATAAATCACACCCAGGAGAATCTAAAAAATTTAGCATGCAATTAAGCTTATGATCAATAACAAGTCTTCTCAATTGCCTTGACATAATGTATTGCAATTACACTCCAGCTGGTAAAGGCCCCCATAAACCAATAAGCAGCTTTCCTTCACCTCCCCCCCCCCCCCCCCCCCCAACAGCTTTCTGACTGACATCATAAGATGTGGACCCCCCCCCTCCCGTCCGGTGCCTACCACCCCGTTATTGTCGCAGATTGTCTGCAGTCCCCAAGCTAGCTAGGAATTTGGGGGCCACACATAGAGAAAGAGCTCAGATTCAATGCGATGCGTCCCCGGTAGGCGGTAATGGTCGCCACACTCGCCCCCCCAACTCCCCAATCGTTACTCACTGCATGTTATGCTACAAATGGGGACTCAGTGGGGGGGGGGGGGGGGGGAATGGGGTTGGAGGGGAGGCTACCTTAAAAGCTTTCTGAGTAACAGTTCACGCCCAACAAGGAGCAGGGTATGAATAGCACTCTCGGATGGGGATTGGACACAGACCCGGAACACATTCATCGGAGGGGGGGGATAAAACGGGTGAATAAACGAGCAAACGAAATAAAGACGTACGCATTGCATCGCTCTCATCGCAGAGTGTCTGTATCGCCTGGCAACGGGCAAATTTCGAGATGGTCTCCAACCGTTAGCCCCCATTGTCCCCCCCCCCCCGCACCTTTTTCTGTCTATGGCCTTACATGGGCTGATAAAGGCCGTGCGTCCATCTCACGAACGGGGGGCTTCCATTAGCCATAATGGAAGCAGGTGCAAGGAGCACGCGGACGTGAATCCATCAGCGTTCAATTAGGCCGCACAAAACAGCCCGACTGGAGCGTCATCCCAAACGAGCAGGCCCCGGCGTCCGTGAATGCGGCCGTCCTTTCCTCTCTGCCCCCCCTCACCCCGGCTTTTCATACAGCTGACAAATAATGCTAACGTTAATTATGAAGGGGATGGGGGGGGGGGGGATACTCCGGAAATTTCCAGGTGCTGTTCACGTCCTCCATTATGCCGCTGGCGTGTTCCTGGCCCGGTCTGCACCGGCACGGGGTCCACTGAGCTCCGGCCCTCAGCGAAGAGGCGGTTTAACCTAATTTGTTTCTAATTACGAGACGGGATGGTACACCTGCTGTGTGCGGGGGGGCGGGGGGGGGGGCGTTTCTGTGGACGCCCGCGGGCTCCGCTAGCGCTCCATCGTGGGGGGGAACTCGCCAGCCCGTTCCGTGCGGCTATGCGCCTCATCCGTGGTCTTATATGGAATCATGGTGGACTGGAAGCGATGAACCGGCGTACTCACTAACCGGCATACGGGTTAACGCGCGGGTCTGCCCAGTCCTCGGGTACATTGTGACAGTTCCTTGTCAGATATACGGAAACACCTTGGAATTGTTTAGAATCAAAGCCCCCCCACCCACCCCCCAACAACAAAAGGAACGTATCACATGAAAAATGAATCAGTGGATTTCAGCGTAATGGCATTGTTCAGCCTTTTGTGTGCGTTAGATAACACCTCATTCATTTTTTATTATCCAAAGAGATTGTGGGGATAGGGGGGGTCAAAAACTGAAGTCACTGTAATACCATTTTTTTTTTATAACCTCAGGTGAATCTAGAAAACAGCAATTTAAAGCAGTAATAGCCAGTAATAGCCAGCCTAGTGCTTACATATCTACTATGGTGCGCCTTTGAATTATATATTTCCAATATGGCAAATATTTATTTCTCCTGACAATGGTGCGCTCCGGAAGCCCAGTGAAATATGACAGGGTCCCATTTTAAATTCCTGCAAACCCACATGTGTGTATTTAGAAATTTATTCCATATATACTGTATATGGACTCTTCCACAGAGCTTTTGAATTGCTTCCATATTTGCTGAAGTTCTTCTTTGTATGTAAGTATATTTAGGGCCAAAATAAATGTAAGACACACAACATAAAGGTGGCAGCGGTGAACCGCTTTCCTGGTTACGGTGTGAATGACACCCATCATGGCTGCTTCACAGGGCACGGCCTTCTGGGTAAGGGGCCACGCCAAAGTGATATTTGATTTTTCAATACATAATTATGACCAGTGTACATTTACATCTATTAACAGTTTGAGTTCAGGGTAAGAGCACATGAGTTCAATGCATTAGCTTAATGTAACCAAGGTCATTAGTATGAGGTAATTAGAGCCAATTAAGTGCAGTCACAGTGCAACAAGGGGAGGTAACCAAATTAACCACAAGGTAACTACTATATATTAATATCAGCGCTCAGAAATAACTTAATGTATCGATCCAGTGGTCTGTGGTCAGCATCAAAGCCAGTGGTGCCCACACACTTGAAGTTCAGATATGTTTGTTTTTTATTATAAATTTACACACACGTTGTTTCAATTTATACAGTAACTAACTTTTTTTATATTAGTGCGTGGAGTATATAAGAACATAAGAAATATGTAAGAAACTATATATAGATCTGTATATAGTTTTTATAGAGCAGAAGTTCTTAGTTAAAAAAACTAAAAAAAAAAAGTACAAAGGCTTGTCAAATACATTCCCAAATGAATACATTTGTAAACACAAGCTATTGTTTCTGGGGAGTGATTACAGCGTGAAAGTTATCCAACAAGAACAATTTGGCATATGAGCAGCTTGACACACTCACACACAGAGGTTTGTAATTATGTCTTTGTGGGGACCTCTCCAGAGAACTGTAATGCCAGCATGACTACCTTACCCCCTACCCAGCCCTAACCCTAACCATAAGTAACCAAACTAAATACAAGACTTGGCATTTTTAGTTTTTTTTTTTATTGCAGTCACAGATCTTTGTAGGGACCTGAAAAAAAAAAAAAAAACAGGTTTTTATCACGTTGTCGTCAAGGATTCATGCGGCTCGGGTGCGAGAACGTGGCATCGGGCACAAAAGAGGGTGGACAACCCACTGGCAGCTCCAGGAACAGAAAGGAGTTTATTAAATTAAACAGAAAACACTACAAACACAATGAAACCAAAAGGACCATAAGGGGTCAAAAACCAAAGGGGATAAACTAACACTACAAACTGGGCAGGTAAACATAAGACAGATCTAACTTAGCTTAGACAAGCAACAACACACAATGAACCGCTGGGGAACTGAACAGAAGCAGGAACTAAAATACTAAGGGGTAACGAGACTAACACAGGACAGCTGAGGCTAATTAACAAAGACCAGGGAAACAGGGCACAGGTGAAACTAATACTCAAAGGAACTAAAAACAGGGAAACTAAGAACTAACCAAGGAAACCTAAACCAACACTAGGGAATTACAAACAGGTAAAGACAAGCAGGGGCACAAGGAACAAAACCAAATACAAAATCACCAGATACAATAACTAGAAACACTAAGGAGCAACATACAAAAACAGGAGACAGGATTCGAACACAGGACAAGGTTCACAGACAACCACATGCTCCACGCATTGAGCCATGTGGCTAGACAGGTAACAGGGGAGAACAAAGACTAACAAAGAACGGGATGACCAGCGACACCTGCTGGCCAAACGGGGAAGGGACATGGTAGGACCACAGGAGGGGCTGACTCTGACAGTACCCCCCACCTAACGCATGGACACCGGACATGCGCAAGGGCACTGCCAGGGCCACAGAGAACGGGCGGACACGACAAGGACGTAGAACAAGACAGGGATCCCACTAACGAAAACCAAGGAACTGGACAGACAGAACCAAAAACTCGGACAAGAGGGGAACAAAAACAGATCGGGCAGACACCAGGAGCTGGGACAAGAACACTAGATGAGGGAACACAGTAGTGGGCAGAACTTGGGGACCAGGAACAAATGGACACAGACACTGAACAGTACTAGGGACATGAGGTGGAAAAGGAAATGGTGTAGGCGAACCGGAAGGGCAAGGAACAAGAGGAGCAGGGCAAGGGAAAGGACCAGGGACATGGGACTGAAATGGGGCAGATGAACTGAAAGGGAAGGGCAGAAATGGGACTTGAGGCAGCTGGCCAGGAAACAGAAAAGGGAAATGTTGGGTAGGATGTGGGCTTTGTGGCCAACAAGGAAGGGACTGCAGGACTGGGGAGCGATGAGGAGGAGTCTGTAGGACAGGAAGTGGAAGGTGACAAAGGAGGGAGTGAAGGACTGGAAAGTGATGAGGTGACTGCAGGACTGGAACTGGAGGGTGAAGAGGAAGGGACTGTGTCTGGGCGGTGGTTGGTCCGCCTAATGTGTCCCCGTCTCCCCTTTCAGGAGAGAAAACTGGCCTGGCCCTCTGCTGGACCCCCACCAGCGCTATGCAAGGTCCGCTTGGGTGGAGGTAGGAGTCTGAAACTTGGGGCTTGGGGCCAGGACAGCCTTGGGCGGAGATGCAGGGGCAAAGTCAAGAGGCATGGTCCCCCATGGGCCGGGCGCAGGCAGCCGGGGCATCGCGGCGGCTTCCCCTGGGCAGGGCTCGGGCATCGCGGCGGCTTCCCCTGGGCAGGGCTCGGGCATCGCGGCGGCTTCCCCTGGGCAGGGCTCGGGCATCGCGGCGGCTTCCCCTGGGCAGGGCTCGGGCATCGCGGCGGCTTCCCCTGGGCAGGGCTCGGGCATCGCGGCGGCTTCCCCTGGGCAGGGCTCGGGCATCGCGGCGGCTTCCCCTGGGCAGGGCTCGGGCATCGCGGCGGCTTCCCCTGGGCAGGGCTCGGGCATCGCGGCGGCGGCAGCTTCACTGAAACCTGGGTCGGGTACCTCAGGCGACCCTGCCAGATCCGCCAGGTGCCAAAAAAACCCTCTCCAGCCTACATACCTCCTCCGGAAATGCAGGAGAGAGCTGGAGAAGTTGGTTGCCTGCCTCCATCAGGGCCTGGCACAACCATGGTGACTGGAGGACTATTGGGGTCTGGGATAGCCATTTCCAGACAGCCTGAAGAGAACGGAGCTGCTCCACACGAGCCTGGACATCATCCAGAACTTCAGGGGGGGCAGGTGTCCTGGAGCCTGGGGGATCATCCTTGCAAGTGGTTCATTCGGTCAAGGATTCATGCGGCTTGGGTGCGAGAACGTGGCATCGGGCACAAAAGAGGGTGGACAACCCACTGGCAGCTCCAGGAACAGAAAGGAGTTTATTAAATTAAACAGAAAACACTACAAACACAATGAAACCAAAAGGACCATAAGGGGTCAAAAACCAAAGGGGATAAACTAACACTACAAACTGGGCAGGTAAACATAAGACAGATCTAACTTAGCTTAGACAAGCAACACACAATGAACCGCTGGGGAACAGAACAGAAGCAGGAACTAAAATACTAAGGGGTAATGAGACTAACACAGGACAGGTGAGGCTAATTAACAAAGACCAGGGAAACAGGGCACAGGTGAAACTAATACTCAAAGGAACTAAAAACAGGGAAACTAAGAACTAACCAAGGAAACCTAAACCAACACTAGGGAATTACAAACAGGTAAAGACAAGCAGGGGCACAAGGAACAAAACCAAATACAAAATCACCAGATACAATAACTAGAAACACTAAGGAGCAACATACAAAAACAGGATTCGATCACAGGACAAGGTTCACAGACAACCACATGCTCCACGCATTGAGCCATGTGGCTAGACAGGTAACAGGGGAGAACAAAGACTAACATGAAGGACGGGATGACCAGCACCACCTGCTGGCCAAACAGGGAAGGGACACGGTAGGGCCACAAGAGGGGCTGACCCTGACAGTTGTGGGGAACATTTGGTCCCCACCATATAATATAAACCTAACTCACACACACACACACACATATACTGTATATTACACAGCACAGTCTGTAACACCAAGAGGTAGTGATAGATTTTAAGGTGGTCAAAATGTCCCCAAATTGTTTTGATGACTGACCATTATGAGGGGTCTGTATCACAAAGTGAGATATGTTGGTTAGCTGCAAAAGGTCTCAGATTTTCCCCAATTTAAAGGAACTTTATCTTTGTTCACTTATATTTCTTTCAGACAACCTTAAATCTAACAAGTTATCTAGTTAACCAACAAATTTTGCTTTGTGATATAGGCCCTGGATCAGATTTATGGCTAAGGTTAGTGTGTTCCCTCTTAGGTAATCAATGGAGATGATGCCAGCTGGGCACCTACGAGAGCGGTCAGCATTCGCCATGCTAATCGAACACGGATCTTGCCGACCGGCTCTGTTTGTACCCCCCACGATCGCCATCTAACCGGTGATGTAAGTCAGATATCTCCGTCTGCTTAAAACCAAAAGGATATGCCGGATGAACACGAAAGTACAGTATTAAGTTTCAATTAACCAGGATCTAATGAGGATTATCTACAACATCAGCTCAGCTTGGGCTCACAGCTGAAAGCATCGCCTTGGCGTTGAGTTACGCGGCTTGCATCAACCCGCAGAATCGCCGTACACCGTTACCTTGTCTGTATATTGTAAGTCTGCATATTGACTGCTTAAGAACTAGGCAGAATCGAACCGTTGGCTTGTAACTGAGACCCCTATGCTGCAGATGTTGTCAAGAGCCAAAGACTGCAGCTGTCGCGGCCCGGTGTTCGGGTGGCTATTACAGCTTGGTGTGCGGGTGGCTGTCTTGGGGCGGTGTGGGGGTGATTGTCGCGGCCCGGTGTTCGGGTGGCTATTACAGCTTGGTGTGCGGGTGGCTGTCTTGGGGCGGTGTGGGGGTGATTGTCGCGGCCCGGTGTTCGGGTGGCTATTACAGCTTGGTGTGCGGGTGGCTGTCTTGGCCCGGTGTGGGGGTGATTGTCACGGCCCGGTCTTCGGGTGGCTATTACAGCTTGGTGTGCAGGTGGCTGTCTTGGGGCGGTGTGGGGGTGATTGTCGTGGCCCGGTGTTCGGGTGGCTATTACAGCTTGGTGTGCGGGTGGCTGTCTTGGGGCGGTATGGGGGTGATTGTCGCGGCCCAGTGTGTGGAGGGCTGTCACAGGGCAGATGAAAGCCCCCTAGGTGGTTTTAATGTGATACCTGCCAAGTTCCTTGGCTCTCAGGTAATTGTTTTTCATCACAGTGATCTGGCCTGGTGGTGAACGAATTGGGCTAGTTCCATGGAAGGGGCGGGGGGGTGGCAGCTGATGGGGGGGGGGGGGGGTCATGGAGGGGAAGCGGCCATTAACTCCGACGTGCTGGAAAAGGAAGTGTCATGGAAAAGGTGGCCCCCCCTGCCCCCCCGCCCGCCGTCTGCCAGACGGAATCAGACGTGGAGCTGGTCCGGGCCGCTGACGGGTGCCGGCTGGCTTTTGCTGTCATGTCGTTCCTGACAAGGACGGCGGGGGGGGGGGGGGGGTGGGGTGTCGGGAGGGCATTAAGCCTGCCCCTTAGTCTGCCGCTACGCTGACCCCGGCGACCATGCCCCCTGCTGGAGGTTAAGATGCTCTGAAGACTGCGAGCGACACTCCACCTCTGAGATTCTCACGCACGAACACCTAGCGGACAGGCTACACGCACACGGATACGGCGGGAGACACTCCAGGAGAAGTGCTGCTCTGAATTGCACACTGGGCCCTGACTCCAATGAGAAAGGAGGAGAGGAGAAGGAGAGGAAAGGAGGAGAGGAGAAGGAAAGAGAGGAGAAGGAGAGGAGAGGGAAAGGAGGAGAAAATCTGTCTGGCAGCCTCACTGCTTGCCGGTGGAACAGGCAGGTCAAGTTCCCAGCAAAGAAACTGCTTCGTTGCCATAGCAACATGACTTTACACACCCCCCCCCCACACACACACACCTCCTTCTGATTTCCCCCCCTTCCCTCCACCATCCAGGGTTCCTGTGCCATCAGCAGTGCAAGCTCCGGTTGTGGCCGAGCGTCAGTTCAGGCTGTTAAATCTTTGGTGGGGGGCGCGGGGAGGTGTACCCTCAGGCCTGACAGCAAGAGATCAGCAGACCTGGCCTGTTGGGGGGGTGGGCACTTGCGTATGTCTGGATGAATGAGTAACTGCGGCAGCTGTTTGGCGAATCGTGAGGTGGGGAGGTGTGGCGGTGTCTGACAGGGTCTGGCTGGCCTCTGGGGGACATGCCACGTGATTTCCCTCGGATGTGTGCTTGCTCACGTGAAAGCACACGCACACGTGTGTCTGAAAGGTACTCAGAACCGGCACCCAGTGTAGTGATTGTTTGTGGCCAACAGGGGGCCCCAAAACTTGGGGGTCCCATGCAAATACACTGCTGCTGTCTCTGATCCATCTCCTGTCATTGTCGGCACACAAGGATATGGTGGGGGGGCAGGGGGTGATTCACACATGGCTAAACATCTCGTGATATTGCCCGTTTCCCCAGCATGCAATGGGGCCTTTCCCCAATTCTTTACTCACCTCTAAGAAACATCGGGGGAGGTTCTTCTCCCTGAGCAGGACATGAGCCTGAAGAATGGGCTCCTCAAACAGATCAACGGACATTAAGTTTTTATTCAGCTCCGTTTAAATAGGTCCGGTGATATATAACTGGTCAGCAAAAGGCGATTGTTAATTATTCATTTAGTCTCTATGGCAATAGGACAGAAATGGCACAGAGGGGTACTTTTAATAACCGGTGACCACCGGTGGGAGGCGGATGACCGGGGGCGTGCCAACGTGCTATGGCGGGTGCTGGGGGGGTGGGCCGGCTCCCTCCAGTGCTTTGAGATTCACCCGGTGGGTTTGGGCACTCTGTAAATACGGAATGAAGTAAACAGTTATTCCACCTTCTCTGACTGGGAGGAGAGCTCCTCAAGCACCATAAAATCCACCAAACCAATTAATTAATAATGCAATTAACCAACTACAGTATTTCATAATAAAAGCCAGCGCACTGGAATCCTCCCTGCAATCGATCAGCTGGATTAAAGCTTTTTTTTTTAAGGATTCTGCATGTCTGATGTAAACTGGAAGGTAAATAAAAGCAAAGGCAATAATAAAGCAGAAAACATTTACCTGTTAATTTTTACATTTTTAATGTACTGTGTACTAGGCTGAAATTCCACACTAAAAGTACTTGTCTCCATGTTCCGAGGCTAGTTTGACTGTTTTATGACTGTTTTCCAGCCCCGTTGTCAGAGGGCACTGTCAGGAAGGCCTTTTCAGCGCGTCCCAATCGGCCCAGCCCTGGTTCACCCACCGACGGACACACGCCCCCTGCTGTTTGCTCGAAGGTGAGCATCAGCCCCGCATCATTCATTTGTTTTTTTGCCTTTTTCCCCTCATGCCACCTGCCCGGCTTGTGCTGTTACCTTCAAGCTATTTAAATGTTAGAATATAGAAACTGGATGCTACAGTACATGCTCTCCCTGCACTGTATCGATTAGTCAGTGACCAAGACTTCCTCTGAAGGGACAGCTGTCCGTTGGCTTGGAATGTTCTTAAAGATATCTCACAGCCCTCTGCCATCTGCTCAGGTACAAATTAGGCAGTATCGTTAGCGTAATAACAAGCAGCATCTTTTTTTTGCACGATATTATCCACTTTTAAAAAACGGCCTAGCTCATCTCTTAGTCTTATAAACGAAGGTAGGACTCACGGCCATATAAGGTCGGAAGGCTGGTTGGTGGGACTGGCGAGACGAGGGCGATGTTCCCGGCTGGGACAGGGCCGATGGTCTGCGGAGTCTCACGGCAGGATGTGGGGTCTGGGATCCGTCAGGGCGGACACGGGCGGCGCGCGGTACGGGGCTGCCGGCAGTGGCGGCGCCGTCATGGATAACAGCTGATAGCGGCACTAATTTGGTAGCACGGCTTGGCCCGGGGGGGGGGGGGGGTCGAGCTGATTAAACAAAAAAAGAAATAAATATGAAAAGGCATTCTGGCCCTTGGTTACTGTTGCCGGGGTCGGCTGTCATTAGGGTCGGCAGGTTGCCGCCTGTCCGCACATGGGCACACTGCCCTCACACGCGACCCCGGAGATGGCTACGCGGGGGGGGGGGGGCGGTCCGCCCCGTGCTCCAGACAGCCGCTGTCTCGGCAGGGAGGGTGGGGTGGGGGGTGAAGCTGACACACGCTGTCGTTGACCCTCCCAAGAGGATGGTGGGGGATGGGAGGACTGGGACTGTGCGACATGGGGGGGCTTCAGTACGTGAAGCTGGGTACCTCACCTCCCGGGACAGCTCCTGCACCCAGAAGACAGACCTGCTTCTGTACTCTACTCAATATGGCCAATATATTAATCTGACATTACCTTTAGGGATATGGACCTGCTACATCTCGGACAGTGAATGGAGAGGAAGGAGTACTCAGCGACTCAGTGTGTAGCTCAGCAGTGTAAATGGAAGGTCGTTGGATCAAAGCCCAGGGTTGGAGTGAACCATTGTCCTCCACTTGTGCTGAACCCTTCACCCTCAGTTGCTCCATAGACTGGCTGACCTGCTTTCCTATAAGCCTTATTTTATTTGGGTAAAATTGTCTACTAAATAAATAAAAGGCAAATCACAAGGATGGCTGGCTACTCGAAGCAGGCCGAGTGTCTTTTCGTGGACAGTGGGCGTGCAGAACGGCTTCTCAAACAGCTCCAGAACTTTCATTGTCAGTGGCGCCACCTCAGAAAAACGCCCCTGCAGGCTGGACACCCGGGACGCCTGTCTCCCCCCAGGGCCGATTCGGTGATGTCGCAGCTACCCGGCCGTGGGTGGGCACAGGCCCTGGTGAATTAGCTGCCGCCCCCCCCCGCTTCAGCCGGCCCACTTAGCGCCCAGCCCCTCTTTTCTCGCGACAGACGCGGTGTGAACTCGCGAGGCGCGGGGTCAGCCTGGGGCGGCTTCGCAGCTCGGCGCGCGCGACCACCGCAGCCTCCCCGCCTCGCCATCCGGCAGCGATGGAAAACGCCGGAACCTATTGAGAAGATTTGGGAAAAAAAGCACATAAACTCCTCGCTTAGGAAATTCACAGCCCTCGGATGTCATACAAATCGCAGCAAAAACTGACGTTTGAAAGTCTCACCGCACGATCCTGCCATGGAAATACAGCCAGAAGATACAATTACCACTTTGTTTGTGTGTTTTTAAAAAGATTCTTGTTTTATTTTTAAGTAGCTAGCTGCCAGTCAACAACTACTGAAAACTGGCAAAGAAATGACATTTTAAAAAGTAAAATAAAATATAAATAAAACAGTCGTTATAACTGCTGATAATGCTGTAGGAAATAGGGACCCACACCAAGACAAGGGACTGAAAATGAAAGAAAAATAATCAGTTGCAGTTACGGAGAGAAATGTGTGACTATTAGTGATGCAGTGCATGTACAATGTGGTCGCTGTTCCTTGGTAGCTGAGGGTGTGTCACAACGCGATTCACAGCACACGCTAACACGGTGAGCTTTCAGAAGCTAACTAGCACCCCCTTTTGAGAGATCAGCCTCCGATGCACTGGGAACAGGGGGGGGGGGGCTCTTTTAGCCAGACGCTGCTTCGCGTTTGGGACGCCGACCGTCACCCTGCGCTACTACGGAGCTCAACGACAGAAGGGGAAGGGATTCGACAGCTATTTGCAAAAAACACTAATGTTAAAAACAGTGCTTTCTGTCACTAACTGCACATGCAAATAAAATCAGTAAGATCAATCAATTTGATAAACTGGAAAAATTTAACAATCACCAGATAAATTAATTTACTGAACAATCCTTCATAAAAGGATCATGACTGTATGGTTACACAGAATGTTTTTTTTGTTTTTAACGCCATCTGCGTGACATTCTTTGTCCAAACGAATCTATTTGCGGCATGCCAGGACAGACCGTTGCCCGATTCAACAGCTCAGTGTTTACATGGTATAATTAGGATTGTAGAGCTTATAGCTCGTAATACAGACACAGGACAAAAGGATTTTTCCAGAAACCACGATACCCCTAATATGCGAAATGTGTTATATTATGTATTTGGCAGTAGCTGGTTCATAAAAAATTTTTTTTTTTAAAATGCCTCAATTCTAATGCTAGCCATCCGGCCCGCTTAAGGTTCTGTTTGGGCCCGAACGCAAGCCAGTCGCCACTTGATCCGCAATTAATAAAACGTGCTAAACCTACTTATTTGGAAACTGCCAGGAAAACGGCCGCGTGTTGACGGTTCGAATCCTCCGGTTTAGGATCGTGGTGGTGAGCCAGCGAAGGCACGATTCCTCGCAGCCTTTTACGCAGGACTACTTTGTAGGGAAGAAAAAAAACAAACGTCCAAATGCCTAATTACCGGCCTTCCATATTTCCCGGATATTAATTCATTTCAATATTTAAATAGGTGCATTCCAAATTTATCAATTAACCTTGCAGATGGCGGAAACGGGAATCACGCCGCGTTTGGATTCTCCCAGCGACGCCGTGGTCGGGTCTCATGCCGTGGGGATTTGGGGCCTCCTCGGCTGCCGGGACGCTTGGGAATGGCACGGGATCGGGTCCGAGGAGAAGGGGGGGGGGACAGGAATTAAATGCGGCAATTATGTTTCGTCGTCATTGTGAAGCACGGCATTGCTACTTTGAACGGTGCTTGGTGTGTAGGTCAAAGAGGAGAACGGCCCCTCCTCGCCCCCTCCTCACACGCCGCCGGGCCTCACACGGACGGGACGGGCGGGGCGTTGGGGGGGGGGGGCGGTCAGGTGCGGAGCCACCAGTGATCATTAGGGTTACAGATGCTCAGGCCAGATTGTGGGCTGCCGGCACGGCGTGGGATGTCTCACCCGGGGGGGGGGGGGAAGCATCTGCCTGCCCCTCCCAGTAGACAGCAACCTCCCACCAGCCTGTCCAGCTCAACCCGCCTGGTAACAAGGTCACCCAGCTCTCTCTGCAGCCTCATTAACTGCTGCTGCTCCAGTCGGTGTAATCACAGGTCAAAAAAAGAGAGAAAGGGGAGTGGGGAGGGGGGAGGACACGGGGATGGGGGAGGCACGGCAGGGTTAGGGTGACACCTTCAGACAGACCACACTTCTGGAGAGATCCTTAGAAATAACAGACACACACACGTGCATGTTATGACTGAACACAGCACCGTGCCCCATCCACACACCCCATGATCTCTGATTTGCTGAATCGACCTGCTGCACCCCCCCCCCCACCCCAGAGACCTGCCAGCGTGCAGCTCCCTTTATCTGCTCTGTATCAAACTCCCCTACCCCATAATAACCATAACCACACCCACCGGCATATACATTATTAATCCCATGAATTGCCTGCTTGTGGCTGAGGTTGAGGAACAAGTGTGTATTAAAAATGAATAAAAAATCAGAAATACTGCATTCACTGAATGCACCCCTGTGCCATGCACTGAGATGTAGGTATTTTTACTGTGGTGCAGAAGTGGACTGCGATGGTGTAAACGAGGGGTGCACTCTTCCTTACACGCCTTGCACAAGCTCCTTTACACCCCCCTGTGGACAGTTCACGCCCTCCTCAGAAAAGCTCCATGCCGAGGTTCACAGTTTCAAGACTAGCAGATTCTGAAATATATTTGAGACTGTAGAGATTTTACTCTGAGTGATGGTCTTAAGTGCCTCGCAGCCTGGCAGACATTCTGACTGACAGTTTATACAACTGGCTGTGTTCACTGAGCTCACTTCCTGTTTTGGTCCTAACCCCCCAGCCCTGCTAGCTACCTGATGTTCTTAATGGCCACCCTGCCTGCCACCTCACACACGGAGCAGGAAGCGTGTGAAAAGGGGGACAGAGCGAGCGGCAGGAACGTTCCCGGCTCCTTCCGGAGTTAAATGCAGTGCCTCGGATTTGGGAGGCCAGATTTGGGCCATGCAAGTTAGCTTCACGAACAACATGGGTGAGGATTCAAATGAACCAGCGTGGGCTTTTCGCACGATGCACTAGACACGTGGCTTCATGTAGGAGTTTGCCTATTTATTTGCGGAGTCTGTCGTTAAGTGGTGGATGTGATCGTTTTTACTCTCCTTTCCCGACTTTCAGAAGCGAAGAGCAGAATATGGATCTGTTTGCCACTTAGAGTTCAGACATTGGGGAGGCCATACAAAGGACTGGGGCATTATGAACAAAGACAGAACAGTGTTGCTTTTTGATTGGCCAATCCTCTGGGTGCAGGGGTGGGAGGGGAGGGGTAAGATCCATAAGGCATTTGGCAACATTCTGTCTTGTACTAGGAACTGGCAGGTAAGCACATTGACTGGAGCAAAGAGTTAAAGCCCAAAACCATTCAGTTTCAACTGCTCAAGCTCGCAGATGAAATTCATTCCGACGGCTGCGGCGCTACGCTACGCTAAACTAGCTTAGCCGGAAGCTAACAGGGGCGGGACAGGTGCTGGGCTGACTTTCTGCCTCCCGCCGAGGCTGCCGCACCTGGGCCATTGTTCCAAACAAATGGCTTTTAAGTGCAAATTTCTGCCGGCTGTAAACAGGCTTCCACCGTCCGGAGCATATTTAACCATCCGCTACCCCGCCGCCCCCCCCCCGGTGCCTCTGAGAAAGGTCTAGGTGCATAACCGGGTGAATGGGGTTTCAAAGGCATGGGGCAGAGTATGGTACGCTCACCCATCTGGACACCCCCGCTCCCCAACAAACCCACCCCCCGGGCAACAAAACTGTTTCGCGGCTTTTACTGTGAGCCACACTGCCACTGGAACGTCTGGGCCTCAGTGAGACAGTGAGCCAGTGATCCAGTGGCGCAGCAGCAATGCTGGTGAAAAGCGCGTTGCTTTCACTGGCTGTTTTCAAAGGTGCTGGAGTGTCAAGCTGGGAGAACAAAACAAGTCACGAGCAGGGAATGATGCTACCACAGAGAAATGATCTGCTTTAATTCTAAATCGTGCTCTTAGATGATAAACAATGATACAGTACTGCTGCTTTCCGATTGGCCGATACGGTAGATGGGGGTGGGCCTTCCTTGTCACGACACCCAGCCATGTCTTCAGGTGATGAAAGCGGCTCCGTCTCAGAAGACAGGCCCGTCGCTTCTTAGCTCCCCTTGCCTCTGTGTTGCATCATGCTCCATCTCCAGGTTGCCGCTTGCGACAGCCCCCCCCCCCTTCTCCCTCCCTCCCTCCCTCCATATATATTTTATATATGTTTTCCATCGTTCCGATGGTGTCGGTTTCTCGGGCCCCGTCTGGGAGTTGGTTCTGCTCTTCTTCTTTTTGATTCTGGTCACATGCCGCTTCCTGGTCGTACCGACACGGAGCTGGGGGGCGGGGGGGGGGGGGCAGCATGTGGACCCGTGCGCTCCACTCTGGATTTCAAAGCCGGATCTGTTCGCCCCTTGGAGTTCAGACATTGGGGAGGCCATGCATAAGGACTGGAGCATTATGAACAAAGACAGAACAGTGTCCCTTTTTGATTGGCCAATCCTCTGGGTGCAGGGGTGGGAGGGGAGGGGTAAGATCCATAAGGCATTTGGCAACATTCTGTCTTATACTAGGGACTGGCAGGTAAGCACATTGACTGGAGGAAAGTGTTAAAGCCCAAAACCATTCAGTTTCTATTGATCATTTCTCTGTCCACAAATGTCACATTTACATATATTTTTTCACAAAAATAAAGGATATTTCTTACTGTTTTTGCCAGCCTATGCTTTGTCGGTATTTCTTTCAAAAACAATTATCCGTTGAAATGCAATGAGTTTTCAAGAATTCGATGAAAAATTTTTGGTCAGTACCAATCTCCGTTTTATTTACCTAAAGTGAGGCCCCCACTCATGAGGTCAGGGGGAACCCCAATAGCTATTATCAAAAACAGTTCAAGACGATGACCTGAAAATTTCTGCGTCTTTATTTGGTATAACAAAACGTGCTGAGAAATTAGGCGGGCATCACCACCGGCGCCCCCTGTCTGAGGCAAAGTGAAATTGCCTGGCAAATGGCCGCCCCATTAGAAGCCAGTGCCCTAGGCGGCCCCCTTGCTTGGGCCAATATTCAGTTTATACCTGCTGGGACCTTCTTCTGCACATCGGTCATACTGGAGAGTGAGAGAGCTCTCACACGGAGAGCGGTGCAAGCTGGGGGGGTCCAACCGATGCGCAGCACTGGGAGGGGCAGAGAGGTTAATGAACTGTGTAACGCCTCCGAGAAGCCTGTATCTCTGCCTGTCGGCACAAACCAAACCAGCTGAATAATTGATGCTGCCTAATTGACACGGAAAGCACTCCACCGCAGTCCCGCAGGTTCCGCAGGTTCCGCGGTGGGTTCCGCGGTGGGTTCCGCTTATGAAACCGGGGTGCAGTCGACCAGTTCAGTGAAGCGCTTGACTTCTCTGTGTATCATCATTATTTTTAATAAACAAACAAACAGACAGTGGCCGTCCAGCTGCGTCACAAACATACAGGCCACTGGAAACCACCGTTTTTAATGCTGATTACTTCCTGTTGTACATTGTTATGGCTTTATTATTAGGGGTTTATTATTTACATTACATTTATTTAGGTGATGCTTTTATCCAAAGCGACATACATTTTTGAGAAAGGAGGGTTAGCCAGTTATGGGCCTTGCTCAAGGGCCCAATGGTAACATCCCGCTACCAACCCTGGGACTCGAACCAGCAACCTTCCGATCACACATACGGCATCCTAACCTAACCGCATACTGCCCCCATGTTTTTTGTGCACTTCTAATGACACGTTATAAAGAAAGATGTAAAATGATTTGATAGATCGAAGATCATCATTTAAAAACCCAGACAGATCCAGACACTATTCTGGGTGTAACAGGGGAAACCTTTCTTTCTTCCCAGAGCTAATCATGCCTTCAGTCTCTGTCTGTCCATCTGTCTATCCAGCCTCTTGCTCATCCACAGACAGGAGGGCAGCGAGTCCACACCCATCTTTCGATTCACAGGATGCAAACCACAACATATAGATCTCTCTTTTAGCCAGTAAATTACATGAAATCATGAAGCTGACTGGACATTTTCGGGGCTCCGAGGTTGGTAAATGAAGCGTTCACTTGAGAATCACCAGGGAGGGGGTAGAAGGGCATACAAAAAAGCACGCATAGAAGTGCTCTACCCCCCCACCCAGTCGTTAGCGCTGGGGCGGCACATGTCACAGAGGGGTGCGAGTACGGCACCCATGGATGCCTCCACCTCTGTCACACCAGGCCAGGCCAAATACCTGGGGGGGGGGATGACTCACCTGCACATCCTAAGCTTTGTTTATGTCAAAAAAAACTATAGCAATTTAGGTGGTTTTTAAAGCTGAGAAGAGAGGAGATGGAAGTTTTGTATTTTTTTTTACCTGGGCAAAGTACAGCGACTCCCTGGGCGTGAAGCCTCTCATTATCCCTTACAGCGTTTTGGCGGCCTGCCTCCCGTTTACATCGCAGATTCACATGGTCATTGGACCCCGGCGAATCATGTGACTTTTCATTAAAGATGACAGTCAGATGTCACTAACGTGTCATTAGAAGTGCACAAAATCTGGTGCCATAATTAATCATAATTTGGGGGGGGGGGGGGGGGGGAGACCTGGCCTGTTCACATTTCAAGCTGTAACATAAATGTCGTGGGATACTTTTACTGGGAGTGAACACTGGGTGATTATCTCTGACACATCTGCATGGGGGGGGAAATTTTGTGACCGAGAAAAAAGGTGAAATTTTACTGCTACCGTGCTTGCAAAGTTCACAGGGGAGATACTGGCTGTATGAGGCCTGTATATGAACATAGGCAGGCATTTTATTTACTCATTTATCTGACACCTGCATCCAAAGTAACATACAGTAGGGAGTTTATGTACTCCTGAGATTTGAACCCATGACCCTTGTATTATTAGTACGAGCCACTACTTGTTGGGCTACAGGAGCTCAACAGCACCAAATAACTGGACAATATACTTGTCACGCCCTGCATCTGTGCCCCTCTCGTTCCCTCCCTAGTGTGACACACCTGTTGCTAATTTATCTTACCTCTCATTTCAGCCCTCGTCTGCTCCCTCGTTAGTGGTGTATAAGAGTGCCTCCTGGTGCTGTGCTCCCCAGTCCGGTCATTGGTGCCACTACCCGTGCGTGCGTGCGTGCGTGCGTGCGTGTGCGCGTGCAGTTTCTGCCTGATCCTCCCTACGCTGTTTTGACCCCTTGTGGTCTATTTCCTTTGCCCTGCCTGTATGGTAGTTTGCTCTAATAAAGCCCCTATTGGTTTTTCCCCACGTCATCATACAAGAAGGCGACTCAACCTCAATGCGCAAGAATTTTAGGATGCTTCTGTTTCAGCACAAACAGCTGTGTACCAGCTCACTTCCTGTCAGCTGCCGCAGGGGATTCTGGGTAGCCGGCCAACCTGAAGATTTTCGTTTACTTAAAGTAAGTAGTAAATACTTTATAGTGCGGCTTTGCCCACAAAAACTATAACTGAGGTGCCCCACAGAGACATGCTGCACATTTCTTGTGTGTGAGTAATTTACATACATTTACTTGTACTTAATCATATATTTACTGCATATATAGCGGTACAAGGGCATGGCGTTCCTGAACATTGTGAGGGTTGGGGGGGTTTCTCAGTTAGCCCATATCTTTGGGTTCTAGCCCCAGGAGCAGGTGCCTGTCTGTGTTACTGTGGCTGTACCGTGACCCCGTATCGTACAGTGAATAAAGTGATTTAAGAGCTTAAAAGTGGTAAACAAGGGTGTTTTAATGCACAGGCAAAGACCCCAGCTGAAGCCCAAAAAGCTCCCCCCCCGGCTGACAACTTTTACAGTCAACCCCACACGCCATCACCCCCCACTTCTGTCAACTGAGAGTGTGCCTCTATGTAAGACACCATTAATTTAACAAAATGAATAAATAATACCTATGCATCCTTTAAACATTGTGCTTTTTTTAAACACCGGGGGGGGGGGGGGGGCAGTATTTGGCATGTTGGTGCCCCTGCTCCTGCAGCCCCCGCACAGGGGGTACCCTGATCCCGGCATGACAGTGTAGCGGAGCGGTAAACCCGTAACCTTGAGAATCAGTAGGTGTGGCACCTGCCCCCCCCCCTGGAAGAGCCGCCCCCTGCCAGCTCGGACTCCTCCTAACACTGCCACCCCCCCCCCCCCCCCCGCCCTTACCTGAGTTTATCCCCCTCCCCAGCCCGCTCAGATACCAGAAATCCTTTCGCCCCGCCCTTACCTGAGTTTATCCCACCCCCGCGCCCGCCGCCCCCTCACTGATGTCCTCTTCAGTGCCGTTTCCTGTTTTGGGATGAAGTGTCTCCTGCTGGCAGTGGCAGTGATGTCACAGGTGCTGGACCCTCGCCACGTCAGTGTGTGTGTGTGTATGTGTGTGTGTGGGTTATGTTCATATTACATTGTGGGGACCAAATGTTCCCCACAATTTAATAAAAAAACTTTTTTTTTTTTTTTTTTTTTTTGTTTTGTTTTGTTTGTTTTGATGTTATGGGGAACTTGTTTTTGGTCCCCACAAAGATCTGCGAATGCAATCAAAAAAATTACAAATGCCAAAAGTCTCGTATTTCGTTTGGCATCTTATGGTTAAGGTTAGGGCTGGGATCGGAGTTTTCCCCATAGAAATGAATGAAGAGTCCCCGCAAAGATATAATAAAAACCTGTATGCGCGCGCGTGTGTGTGTGTGTGTGTGTGTGTGTGTGTCTGTGTGTATCTGCACACGCGCCGCCACATTGGGGAGATCGTCTCCATTGAAGGGATGCCAATGCTTCATAGGAGGCTCCACAAAGCTGCAACTGGATGGAGCTAAAAACATAAAATATAATCCAATAAAACAACAATAACTCCCTCATTAGGTCTGCACCTACTTTGAGCACTTTTAAGTCCAGTTAAACTCATCTTTTTTTTACCCCTGAATTTTGATTAGTATGTGTCTGCTGTTTGTTTGTTTAGGCTATATTGGGTTTTTGTTCCTATCCATATATGTTTTAGTTTGCTTGGTTTGATTCTGTACAGCACTTTGGCCAACCTTGTTTTTTTAAATTTTCTCTATGAATAAATATTAATTTGATTTTTCTTATTATACACGTCAAAAACCTTCTGTGCAGATTTTTTTTTTCGAAATGCAGAAAGACCTGAATGTCTGTCAAAAAAGAAGCAGTCTAGGACCTAGAGGGTCAGCTTGGTACAGTCGGGTACGTTGGCAGGTTCAGCACTAGGCACCGGATCAGAACCGGAAAAAGCACATCTAAGCAGGACGTACCCCAGAGGAGAATCCGCCTCAGCCAAGCCGCGCTCGAGAAAATTCGTGCCATGTGGTCAATGCATCATCAACACAGATACGCTCCTGGCACTGCAATGAGATAGCAGACCGCCACGTGCTGCGGGCTAACTAGTTCAACAAGTTAAGTCAGGAAGGACGGGAAGCGGCCACGCCAAATCCTGAAGCTTTCGGCTGCAGTTTTTTCCGCTGGACGAAACAAAACCAGGATACCTATTTAGCCAGATGCTAGTTACTGCTCCCAGTCTGGCTCTCTCACCCCTGAATGTGCGAATGCACAAGGTGATTCTAGAATTTGTCTTAAGGTGAGGAGCATAATTCTAGGATTTTTTTTAAGGTGGTGGTATAAGAGGTGCATTAGCCAATGATGTGCTTTGAAAGGGTGAGTGACAGGGGAAGTAGCCCTCGGGGGGCCAATCAGCTATCAGCGGTGGCCAGTGCCCCTTTGCCCCGCCCTGTATACACCCCTATGGTTAGCTTTTATCCAAGCGTGTAAAATGGGTAGAGAAGGATGTAAAAATACACCTGTTAGCATAGCAGAAGGCAAGTCGGGAGCCTTGTACATACGCCGGACCTGAAGGATGCTGTTTGTAGGAAAGGTTCGGAGATTTCTGGATCTTTCTGCCCTCAAACAAGAGCCGAAGTAGGCGCCAGTAGGGAGAGGGTGGTGGTGGGGGAAACGGCTGCTGATGCCGGCCATCTTTCCGCATGGCTGTCTGCTGTGGGGTAGCAGCTGGTGTTGGGGAGGGGGGAGATCTGATGCTGCTAGGAGACAGGAGATGTTGGAGAATCTTCTCGGTGGCTTACAGGTGGGACTCGGACTCTGCACCGGAAGATAGCTAGTGGTAAATCGGATACCTAGTTTGATAATGAAGCATTGAGTCTAACAGCAGAGGAGTGAAACCCCCCCCCCCCCCCCGAATGCCAGCACCACCCAAACCCAAACCCTCACACCAATGCTTCCTAGCCATCCAGCTCCTACAAAAACTCATGTAGCACCTTAGAAATCCCACCACATGGGTGAAATCCCCTCACCCAGGCAGAATCCCCCCTCTCCTCTCCCCTTGCCTAACATTTAACCTCCATGGCCAAATCGGTCATTTTGTGCCACAATATTAAACAGCTGATGATGGTTTTTTTTTGCAGTCCGATTCTGTCCTGCGTCACTGGAACCTGCACGTCGCTCCCCTCATAGTGCATTTGCCACACATGCCACTCTGATGTTATTTACCGTCTTGCACAGGACATCTTGCACTGTGCCATCCATCCATCCATCCATCCATCCATCCACCCATTTTCTGTAACAGCTTGTCCTATTCAGGGTCGCTGGGGGGCGGAGCCTATCCCGGAAGCTACAGGTGCAAGGGAGGGAACAACCCAGGATGGGGGGCCAGCCCATCGCAGCATTCTACACTGCATGTTCTGTTAATTCTCTTCTGTTAATCTGCAATCTCTATTGCAATTTTTATTTCACACATATAGTGCGTGTTCTGATGAGTATTTCTCCATTTCTCTTGTAGGTTTGTCCTTTAATTCATGTTTGGTGCTGGACTACAAACAATTCTTGAGTTATTTGTTCTAGAAAGGGGATTATACCCCAAATAATGGATTTAATAAGTAGAAACCAGTCCATCTCATTTGATTATAAGGAGAATAACATATACAGTGTTGTATAATAGTAGAAAAGCATTTCAGTGTCTCAGTCTGAAATGACAAGGGATCTTGGCCACATTGCAGCAACTGGGGGCCTTTCTGGAATTTGGGGCGGCATAATCCGTACAGAGGGGCCAACCTTACCAGTAGTCAATGATATGTTTTGAACCTGAAAGTGACGGGGAGGGGGGGCTCTGGGGGCCTCTGTGGCCCTGTCCCTGTATATGCCCCAGTGCAGCGATCCTGATAGTCTCATGAACAGGCCATGGTGTTGGGTCTCTCTTCAATCCGTCTACGTGGCTCAGAAACCCGAACTATGGGCGTCAACGGCCCGAATGCAACCACGGGCTAGGGTCCGGCCGGCCCTCGTGCCTGACACGGCGGCGTAAGCTCCGACACGGGTAAACATTCCGAAAACAAAACCCGCCAGGCGTCCCGGGCCGAGGCAGATTACCGCGGAATGTGAGACGCAGCTTCTCGCGGGAAACTACGTTCAGGAGCAATTAAAGAAGAAGAAAAAAAAACGGAGTGTGTCTTTGCCAAAGCGGGACATCTGGTCACCTTATCGCAGATAAGTGACGGTTAGTACTGGCAGCTGCGGGAATTAATCCATTTTGCAAACACGGTTATCCTAATCTTTTAAATACGGATCCGCGCGATGGAAACGCTGCAGACGTCACGTATTTAAAAGCGTCCGTCGGGGCGAGGGAAGCCGGTTCGGTCCAGTCAGAACCAGCACATAGGGTTGGATGTGCAAAATAAAAAAAACAAAAAACAAGATGGCGGCTGACGGTCGCCCAACTGTGTGGCGGAAGCCCGGGCTGCCTGACACCCACCCCCCCCCTGCATGAATATTCATGCCGTCGCTCCTCTTTTGTTGCCTGCCTAGTCAGCAGTCACCGAACACATGGTGGCCGTTGGCAGCGTGGTGGCTAGGTAGAGCGGCCGCGGACGGAGGCGATGGCAGGGACAGGGGGACCCTGTGAGGCTGACTGACATTTCCATCTGTGGCGAAGGCTGGTAATTACCGGGGAGAGGAGAGCCGGCAGCACCGCGCCATCTGTTCGGGAGATGGCTCGCCGGCCGCCGTGCCGCGCTGCGCCGTGCCGCGCTGCCCGCCTCTGACACAGGGGCCTCGCATCTGCCGCCGGCGAGCCGGGCCTCGGAGCACGGCCCGGCTCGAGCGACGCCTGACAGGAGGGGACGGGGCGGCCAGACATCCCTGGTGACCCTCCACCCCCCGATTTTGGCATCACCACGACACAACATGCGCCGGAACTTTCCGCGCCGGTTTTTGCCGTTCTTTCCATCCTTTGTTGTCCTGCTTGGTACGACCCACACGCCCGTCACCGGGTTAATTGCCGGGCCACCGGAGACGGGGTTCCCGCTGGGCCGGTCCAGTCTCTGTCATTCGCTGTCGGGAAGCTGGACACGGATATGGGCTGTGTGTGTGGTTTACCCTTCTGCGGACGTGTGCTGGGTTTTGGCAACGATGGAGCTTACTCATCTGTTCGCTGCAGATTTTGGGCGCTCTGTGAGCTGGGGGGGGGGGGGGGGGGCTATTACAGAAAGGCTTCTACACCTGTCAGCTGTGCAGGAGCGCTCCGCTCGCAGCCATTCGGCACAAAGGGACAAACTTCACATTAAGACGGAGAGGGCGGTGGGCGGCAGCCTCTGCGGCAAGAGTGCGCCGGCGTGTAAAATTACGGGGGAGATCCATGGGCGGATTTGCAGAATCTGCCCCTCTTCTTGCGATGAGGTTCGGGTTTCCGCACTCAGGCGGACGTCCTTGGTAAAGCAATTATTGATGTCTTCAAACCCACTCCCCACAATCGCTGCCGTGGAAACCGTCCCGCCGGGTCCTCGTTAAATCGCCCCGTTCCCGTATGCGCGCTCTCGGAAAACCGGGAGCCTTTCGCGGGATTTACTGCGACTGTTTCAACAGATTGGCTGAATACAAAATGTATTGGGGGGTGGGGGCTCTGATGTGGTAATAAAACTGCTTCTCTTTGATCCCCGCTCGCTAGCGCCCCCTCCCCTCCGTCCCCCAGCACATGTGTGTGTCACAATCAATGAACTCCACATCCAACTCCACAGAGTCGTCCAAAGATCTGCCTGCAAACTAAAATCTGACACTTCTCATCTGAGGCCTCATCTTCCTCTCCAATTTTCCTTTTCCTTTTGAACCCCCTGAAACAGACACCCATCTTTGCCCCCCTCCACCCCCTTGCAGACACAGCTGATGAGCAAAATATGACAACATTGTTTAATGGGACCATGAGGAGCTTTTCTCTGCCGACTCGCCAGAAAGGTCTTTCAGAAGCTGCCAACTCTCGGGAAAATTCACCGCGGCCACGGCTGGAACGAGCCGCCGTTCGGAGGCATTAAACCCGCACCTCGAACAAACGCCGGCTATTCGCCGGCCCTTAATGACAAGGTAGCAGCAGAATGGGGCCCCCGCTCTTGTTCTCCCCCCCCCCCCCCCCCCAATCTCGCTAAATTGGTTTCCAAATGAAGTGCAGCTGCGTGGAACAGGTGTTGCGATCCCTTTAGAAAGAGAGCAGAGAAAAGGAAGAAAGGAACAAAGCAGGAAATGATGAAATCCATATTCTTCTGTCGGGAGCGGTGCCGAGCCCCCCCCGGCCCCCCTCGGCCTCCCCACCCGGCTCGGATAATTCCGGGCGGCTTCTCCGTTTTCCCCGACTTCTGACCGTGCCTCGTACGGTGAAACACGCGGGAAGCCCTGAAGGTGACTCTCGTCGTCATTGAGACACGCGGCACGGTGACGAATCACAGAGATGGGCGATTGTACCACAGCTGACAGGCAGGGGTTGCAAAAAATGGAGGGAAAAATTTTAATTCAAAAAATGCCACACTGCCGCAAAAAATGTAAACACTTCGGATTATTGCGATGGCACGCATGATCTGTTCAGCTGTTCCTTGCATGTTTTAGCAGGACCTCAGAGTTGATTAAAATGATGCTATCCATCCATGCATCCATGCATCCATGCATTGTCGGAACCAGCGAGCTGACCCTGCATGGCCTGTCATTTGCATTTTCATTTTCTCACCACCTTCTTTTTCTCTTTCAAACTATTTCTTTCAAAAACTGGAGGCCCAGCGGGGATTAAGGCTAAACATTAGTCACAATAATTATGCACCCTGTTAAATTTTTATCGTGCCGCATGTTTGGAGTCCAAGAAACTACATCTGAAAATCATAACAAGGCAGGAATTACAGCAACTGTCTAGGCTGCCGGTCTCCAGACAGGAAATTAGTGGTGTACTGGAGATGACAAGTGGACTCCTGTATGTAAATGAACTCCGCTGCCATCGCTCAGAGACACAATGAAGCCAGAGGCAGGCTTATTACTGATGGATATCACTGTCCCATGATCTTTCCTGAGAAGCATGTTTTTATGTCACAAAGAAATCTCAGCGCATTATTTTGCATGCGCTGTTTACGACGTAGATATGTAATATGCATAAATACTAAATATATATTTAGAGATACAACTACAAAACTCAACATACAGACTGGTGCAGTTTTAAAACGGATCTGGAAATTGTTTTGGAAGAGTCTAGTCTACTGAACGGTCACCCCATTATAGATCTACGATGGTTGTCGAAGCGACGGTATCGCCATGGCAAACTCCTGACTCCAGCCCAGCAACCGAGCCATAATGCTTGATCGTGCAACTGGCTGTAAACTGTGACCCCAGGTCCTAGTTAATTAGCTCGAATCATCAGTGGTAGACATATTTAAGGCACCACTCTCAACACAGACATTAAAGAAGTAACCCTGTGAGACTTACATTTGGAATAAGTAGGTTTTAGACTAATTAAATAACTGTAGCTGAGATATTGGGGATTTGTGTGACTAGTTAGCTGCAGTAGCATCATCGTTAGCTTAAAGAAGGCCCCAAACTGGGCCATATTCACCTGTTAGTTTGGACTATTGTGACCGATGGCCGTCTTCCTAAAGGCACTTCTTATAAATGAAGCGTCCAGGTTGAATTATTCCGCAAATGCGGGCCCCATAATGCGGGATGCTGCGAGTCGCATTTTCCTCATGCGGTGCCGCATGTATCCGGACAAACAAGCACATCTGCAACCTCCCCTCCGACCGGCTTCGTGTGGTTGGACCAAACCTCCAGGATGGACTGGGGGAATCATTTTGCAGGAGCGCTGCCCCCGTTGTCCCCCCCACTAGTATCCGGGTGGTCCTCATCTTACCCTCTCACCATGGTAACCAGCAAGGTCATGTGACAAGGTCCTCAGTAAAACACAGTGTTTAGTTTTGACAGCAGGGGCATCGTCACAATGGACAGCCTGTGGTGAGGCTTGAGCCCCCGTGTCCCCCACCAAGGGCACCAACCCAAATCACACCACCAACAAGTCAGAAGAACGCAAGGGTTCCTATAAGTCAGCCAGTTCCTGTTGACGTTGCAGAACATGGGAATCTGAATGTCAAAACTGCTCCTGAGGACCATCGTTAATTATTATTTTTCCAAAACTGTCTCATTCCTTGTTTTTTTTTCTTTTTCCAAAGTCAGTTACACAGCCCCTGGGACTCAGCTAACATACTACCTGGTGCCCTAATACAGCAAGATAGAGAGGGAAAAGCAAAACGTAGCAGGTTTTGAGGTTAAACACACGTTACATTTGTACGCATTACGTTAAGACAGATTTTGTTTTTCAGCTACAAGCTAAAAAAAAAGCTGGGTGTCGTTATTTTAGCCCGTGGAAATACAGGGACGTTCAGATAGTTGTCATCTCGTTGAGAGCTCGCGGTTTCGAAACACCATTAATGACTGAAATCATTTCAGTAATGGCACTGAAACCATCGCCAGCACTAATACAACTTGCCTCTTTTTGAGGACATTCAGAAGAAGCCATGATGAAAGGGCCGTCGAGTGGAAATCTCGCACCCTATTGGGCAGTGATGCTGACACTAACAGAGAGTGGACACTGGGGGCGCCGTTGAGCCGTTTACAGCGCTAGGGAAAGTAGTTAACAAGCTAAAAACACAATGAAAGACTTGCTTGAAATCTAGGTCCTGCAATTAAAGACCCACTTTCGGCAAACTCCCCCAACACAGGCTCCTTCCAAACCCTGTTTTCCTCCCTCCCACACCTCGGCGTGGGGCTGGGAGGCGCGAAGGGGCCGTATTGCCTTTAAACACGGTGCCAAGTGCGGGAGCCCCAGGTGTACGGGGCCAGTATCAGGCCGCTAACGAGCCTGCTTATTGGGATCACAGGACACGTTGTTCGTAGCGCCGGGACTCCCAGCCCGACGCCGGACCTGGACTGGGCTGAAGACTGGCGCCCCTCCCACTGATCCCGCTAACCTCTGATCGGTGCCCCCCCCCCTCCTCACCCCCAGACTTGGCTGCCGCGTGTCCCTCCTGAGGAAGCCTTTGATATGCCGTCGCTCCATGAAGACTTGAGAAGGAGGACAAGAATCAAAGGAGAGGAGAGACAGCAGAGAGAGGAGAATGAGGGCGGAGTGGGAGCTCAGGTACGGAAAGTGGGGGGTTACTCGTCATCAACGTCCTGCTTATACCACCTCCCCACCGTGTACATATCTGTCTAAAGGCGTTAAGGGCGGAGTGTAGTTCAGCAGGTTAGGCCTGTGATCGGAAGGTTACTGGTTTGAATTCCGTCCTCGACATATTAGTCATATGTCCATTGACCCCAAAAACAAAGACTTTAATCCCCTGAAAAATGCGTTGGGTGATGTGTGTATGTGTTAAAGATTCTCTAGCAAAGGATACGCCTATGGAGGCACATCAACACACTGGAGGCACATCAACGCACTGGAGGCACACCAACACACTGGAGGCACATCAACACACTGGAGGCACATCAACGCACTGGAGGCACATCAACGCACTGGAGGCACATCAACGCACTGGAGGCACACCAACACACTGGAGGCACATCAACGCACTGGAGGCACATCAACGCACTGGAGGCACACCAACGCACTGGAGGCACACCAACGCACTGGAGGCACACCAACGCTCTTGTGCACATAAAGCATCATTTCAAAAGGAGACGCATGCGTGGTGAAAACAACGACAGCATGCACATGGCGGAAAAACCGTGTTTAAAAGACTCCGACAGAATCTCGCGTCTAGCCGGGACCCAATAACCTTCGGCACAAAGACTTTTCAGCAGAGGTGCTTTGTGAAGGTCCGAGCATTTGCCGGGACGGCGTCCAGGTGGCCCGGCGAGAGTCACACAGCTGCTGGCGCTCTCCGTGTGTCACTTTAAAAACGGGGAGGGGGGGCTTACAGGGAACAAGGACATACAGATCTGTATGTGTAATGCGACAGGGACAAGTCAGGGGTGGATCAAAGCGTCCGCTGTGGGTGGGGGGTGTGTTGCGCGCTGACCTGGGCCATGAACGCCGTTTTTTTTCCCCTTACGCTGAAGAGCAGATGCGATTCGGCGTCACGCTGACTGGGAGTGGCAGACTGGTCCGCAAGGTCCCCCGCCCGGCATTCCCCGCCCCCCCCTGCCGTTTTCCGAGGTGATCCGATCCGTGACTCCAGGAGCAGCTTTGGGATGGAGGGGCGCCCCCCCCCCTCCCGCCAGTTACCTATTTCTTGTGCCAGGCAAGTGGGGTTGTTGATAAGGTGCCAGTAGTTCTACTGAGCAACATAAAAAATACACAAAAAAAGATTTATTTTTTTTTTCCATTCCACAAAAACCATCGCTAATTTATTATTATCATCTATAAATGTTTATTTCCTTATTCCAAAATCCTGTTTTTCAGGATATTCCATTAGTGTAGCGTGTAGCTTTTAAATTAGCATCACATTTACGTTTACACTGTATGTACCGTCTTTGCACTTTTTTGCACAACAATTCCTCCCTGGATCAATCAAGTTAATCAAGCAGACAGGCCCATCAATGGTGGTTAATATAGGGGGAAAAAAATCTGTCCTCCTTCCTGATATATGTGCACTGCTCACAGAAAGTCTCGGGGCGCTTGCTTCATTCTTCCTTCATTGCTTCATTAAGCAAACAATGCTTAACATATCGGCACATTTCTTCCACACCAACAGTATCTTTTTACTAACTGTCATAATTTTTTTTGACTCATTCAGTTTCCACACATTTACTTTTTTAAATGTCAGAATTTTTTGACTGACTCATTAATTTCTGTTCTTGCCATTTTGCTATTAATTGCAATTGTAGTCACTGGCTCCCAAAGGGATACTAAACACAAACGTTTGGTGTTTTATGTTTTTGCAAAGGTGTTACTAATTAAAAAGCACCCAGTGATGCTTGTCAAGAAACTTTTTAACTCAGAACATTGTAATTTGGGTTTATTACTACTTGAAATGAATGTTTTACTTCAACTGCTGGTTGTTTCTCATGTGATATATGACTATATATACGTGTGTAATCGAATAAATAAAGCAATACATTTTATCAGCCTGATAATTTTCAAGATTTTTATTGAATGAGACAAGCGCCCTAAGACTTTCTATGAACAATATGTATCTTACGGAATGTGGCACAGAAAGAACTGAATCTGCACAAGACACTTTTAAATAATTACCGAATCGGCGGATCGTCTTCTAAGGTTCCTTCAGTGAAGGTCGACGTGGTGACACAATCCAGGGGTTGAGTGTATCGTCCTGCTCTGATACACTTACGGAAACTGCGTGTAGCGGGGTCAGAGGTCAGCCACACCAGGCTCTGCTTTTGCCACATGGCCCATACGAGACGCCAGGCACTGTCGCCCTTGACAGCCCGACACGTAATTGGGTGTTGCCGTGGCGATGGCGTAACCGGGTGAATGGCATGTCGCCGGGGACATTGTGACACCACAGGCCACGTCCTGGCGACAGGACGCTAACCTCGCCGTCTCCCCCAGGAGGTGGAGGAGGCGGGGGGGAAGGGGGGGTGTGTGGAGATTTTTCCGGAAGCTGGGTTCCGAAAGCTGGGTTCCGAAAAACATGGCACATGGCGGTACATGGCGGTTCATGGCGGTACATGGCGGTTCATGGGCATCTTTCCCACGTGTAGAGAATCATTTTTCAGAGCCGGTGGTATGGGGGAGTGGGGGGGGGGGGGGAATCTCACCTCAATGTATGACATAAAAAACTGTCTCCACAGCCCGGCCCATTTGGACTCAGGAGTCCGGTTTTCAGTGACAGAAAGAGATGCCCCTCAAGACAGATGCGCTGCGGATGGATTTCTGAGAGGGTAACGTGTGAAATGGGCACCTTGTTCAGTGTGTGAGAAGAGGGAGGTAAGGCGCATGCACTGATTACAGTGTGTAAGGAGCATGCGCTGATTACAGTGCGTAAGGAGCATGCGCTGATTACAGTGCGTAAGGAGCATGCGCTGAATACAGTGCGTAAGAAGCATGCGCTGATTACAGTGCGTAAGGAGCATGCGCTGAATACAGTGCGTAAGAAGCATGCGCTGATTACAGTGCGTAAGGAGCATGCATTGTGTAAGGAGCATGCGCTGATTACAGTGCGTAAGGAGCATGCATTGTGTAAGGAGCATGCGCTGATTACAGTGCATAAGAAGCATGCCCTGATTACAGTGCGTAAGGGGCATGCATTGTGTAAGGAGCATGCGCTGATTACAGTGCATAAGAAGCATGCGCTGATTACAGTGCGCAAGGAGCATGCATTGTGTAAGGAGCATGCGCTGATTACAGTGCATAAGAAGCATGCGCTGATTACAGTGCGCAAGGAGCATGCATTGTGTAAGGAGCATGCGCTGATTACAGTGCATAAGAAGCATGCGCTGATTACAGTGCATAAGGAGCATGCGCTGAATACAGTGCGTAAGGAGCATGCGCTGTTTACAGTGTGTTGCTGCACCCACCACACGACAAAGCACCTCAGGGATGACAACCTGAGTGCAGCCGTGTGGCGGGTGATACCTCAGCACCACACTAGTCCGAATGGACCAGTGTGAGGTTTTTTTCCAGTGGCTGGAGTGCCAGTCCTGCCCCCAACCCCCAAGTTTTTCCCTGTAAGTCGGAGGACCTCCTTACAGGGCTGGGTGTAGATTAGCATCATACAGGATGAAGCGATTGCAGGTTAAGGGCCTTGCTCAAGGGCCCAATGGGGTAGAATCACCCTGGGCATTCATGGGATTTGAACCAGCAACCTTCCAGCCACAGAGCCACCACTCCGTCCCAGAGGTCTGTGAGCGTGAAGAATATAGACAGGGTTTAACCTGCCTGGACTTTTTCCCAGGAAGCACAGGGCAGGCGGCCGATGAGGAACCAGCACAGGTTCCCCGCCCACCGCAGGGCACATGCACACTGAAGACACCTTAGCCATGTCCTTCATATGAAGTATTTATATGATTCTGGCTTTCTGTGTAGCCCAGCCTGTGCCCTGTGCCGCCTGGGGGAGGCGCTGGGGCCCAAGACGCTGAGCAGGATCAACGGCTGGAAGATAGATGGATGGAGGTGAGAGTAGATGGATCTATGCAGAGATTAATGGATGAATGGATGGTCAGGCTGAGAGTGTTGCTTGGGTCTGGTTCGAGCAGGAGATGGACCATGGTCAGGTCAGGCATCAGTCTGTACCGGCCCCACCTGCCTAAGGACAGTGCCACTCGCAGACCCTTTACTTCAATATCCCCCGTTATTTAATACTCTACCGTCTTCAGAAAAAAATCAGCCTTTGTGACCTTGCCAGAAAGCATGCGTTATATGTAACGTGGCCTTCACGTTTGGAATGTGCGATTTAATCCTGATGCAGGGAATTCTGGGAAACAGGAACCCTACGATTGTTTGGTGGCTTTTGACGCGGACGGTTTGGGGTCCGGGTTAAAGCCGCCATTTCGTTCCTCACTCTTTCACGCCTGTTGCCTTTGTTTAAACACGACACGGGAAATGGATGCGGCTCATTTTCTGCGTATCGTCGGGGTCTGGGGGGAGGTCTGGGGTGCTTTGAGAATTACACACCCCCCCCCCCCCACCCCCACTAGCATACATAGGACATCACAGACAGGTCAGTCCAATGAGGTTCGTGGAGGGGTGTAACTGATGACGAAAATGGGTGAAATTCTTTTCTTTCTGAGCGGCTGACAGGCCTCCTGACATCGGCACACGTGTTTCACGGCCCACGCTTCAGACCTGGCGGCCGCATGAATATGAAACAGTGGGCGCTGGGGTGCCAGGGCGCAGTGCCCGGCCGCAGCTCGCACCCCAGATGCAGTGGGGCTGGAGTGGCTGCATCGCAATCTGTGTGGCGTGGAGGGGGGGAGAGCCTGCCGGCCTCCGGATCCAACCTCGGAGCACACACAGCGGGGTGGGGGGTAGAGGCTGCTGGTCTCGGGACACACACAGCGGGGTGGGGGGTAGAGGCTGCTGGTCTCGGGACACACACAGCGGGGTGGGGGGGAGAGGCTGCTGGTCTCGGGACACACACAGCGGGGTGGGGGGTAGAGGCTGCTGGTCTCGGGACACACACAGCGGGGTTGGGGGGAGAGGCTGCTGGTCTCGGGACACACACAGCGGGGTGGGGGGTAGAGGCTGCTGGTCTCGGGACACACACAGCGGGGTGGGGGAAGGAGGTCGCTGATCTGGGGTCACAAATAGCAGGCTGGGGGGGACAGCCTGCCGACCTCAGTGCCAGACCTCGGGACGCACACGGGGGGGGGGAGGTGTTGGGAAATGAGAAGGGAAGGACCAGACTTTTGGACCTTAGAACACCATTATCTTGGCTACATTGAGGCAGCTTCTCGTTAACCTTTTGGGAGGTGAGTCAGTATCTGGGTTCCCCTCCGTAACCAAGTCTCCCGCTAAAGCAGGTGTTTGCTCTTTGATATGTTTTTGTTTGTTTTCTTTATATCTACATTAGAGACACAAATCTGCGGGTTTCTGTGTCAGAGAGCAAAAAAAACAAAACAAATTGAAAAGGATCAGAGGAGCTGAGCGCTCGAAAACAAGCCGCCCGTGGGCGTGTCTTCCTGTTCTTATTGAGGTTATCGAAAAAAACCAACCCACATCCTCTCACTTTTTTATTGTTTTCTGCAAACGTTGGCGCCGTCTGTTCGACTAGCAGAGCTGTTGTTGCGATGACCACAGCGCTAAATGTCGGCCCCGAGGCCCCATCTGCACAACTTTACCGTTCAGGTTTTCTGTGGCGTCTCTCACTTTATTTATTGAGGACAGGATGACCGTTGCTGATGATAACGGGCAGACCTGTACAGGAAGGCGTCACGCAGGTCCCATAAAAATGCCAGTTAAAAATCGCGAGAAAGAGCCGCAATGATGGCTAATTATCAATCCAGCCTTAAATCCTGCTCATGAAGGATACAGCGACGCGAGAAGCGTTTCCGTGACGGAAGTGGCGAGACTCGAATGCAAGCCTTATGCAAATGGGCTTTTTCGGAAATAGGAATTCCATGAAAAAAAATGCTTTTATCATGACTTACAGGGAGCCCGGGTGAGATTATCTCGCAGTGTGCACACGAGAGCCGGAAATGCCGAAACAATGGACCCAGCAGAGGAGGAGTTTTGGGGGGGGGGTTTGTTTTGGGCCGAGTGGCTCTGGGAAACACGGTGGACTTGGGGCTCATGTGTATCAGGAGACAAACACCTTGTCAGTGAGGGAACCCGGCAGGAAGATAGAGCGAAAAAACAAGGCAGCAAATTAAATTCTCCGTTCCTTGCAGGACGCGCCCACTCACCTCGTTCCCCGGGGTCCTCGCTCCATTCTCTGCTGCAAACAATATTATCTGTGGCTGCCCATTCCAGACGCCCGCTCCGGTCGTGCCGTGTTCCCGGCGGAGGTGACTGCTCTGGGGGACCCTGTCTGACACCCGTGTCCCGCCCGTCAAGGGGGGGCGGGTCCAATGTGTGCCCAGGTGGGCCACCAGTCCCCGGGGGGCGTTTGGAGCCGTGATGGGGTCAAAGGGCACAGGAGACCCCCTACTAGGCTGGGGCTCCACGTCCTGCTCCATCTGGCTCTCTCTCTGTTGGAGGTGAAGCTTTCTAGAAACCTCTCTCTCTCTTTCTCTCTCACAAACACACAGACAGGCACGCACTGGTCCGCCATGCCTGGGTCCTAGCAGAGAGGCTTTCTCCTCCACCCCACTGCATGCCAATGTCATATTAACGCAGCTGCTAGGACCTCAATTAATCCCCCCCCCCCCACCCCGCTAACCCACAGACCCGCCACGTGTTCCGAGACGACTTCAATTAAAGTGGGAACCCGTCATCCAGGTGCCGATTTGCCCCCCCCCCCACCTTTATTTTCTATGTCGATCCTCGCACCCAGCGTCCCCCCCCCGATGCAGAATAATTGACTCAGCTGCAGCCTTTGTGATATGATAACTGGTGAATGGCGTGGGGGCCCCTTTGCGAGACTAATAAGGAAAGGCAAACGCGTGGCCCCCGCGATAAGGGGGGCAGGATGGCCGCGCGTATGGGGGTTAGTGGAGGTGGGGGGGGGGTTTGACATTTCTCTCCCCACCGGGCCTCTGATGAGGGGGTCTTGGTTATACTGTATTTTCATTACTTTTCAATAATTGTTACCAAAAACAAGACCCCCAAACCCAGTGTCGTTGTAGAAATCCACGCAGAATATGCCCTTTGGAGTAAAGATAATGGTGGGTTTAATTTATGGCAAGAAAGTCTCCTATCCGCATGGTAAAAACAAAATGAGACACGTCTTTCACTTCCTCTGATAACTTTCTGCTGTCGTTCCCCTCCTTCTAGGTCGTAGGGAATCGTCTTTTGTTTCGGCCATGATATTTAGACAGAAAATAAAACCTACAAGCATACAGAAATGCCAAAACAGGCTAAACTAGCCGATCGTTGCATGTGATCCCATGCTGATATGGAATCTGAGCTTCCCTGACCTTTGACCCCCCTGGGCCTACTGATTTGACATTGTACGGCCTGAACGTGGCCTCCGGAAAACCGTTAAGAGAAATTAGGAACTGTAAGGAGGAAAATGAGAAAATACCATCAAGAAATTAAAAAAAATGATTTTTTTAGTACAACAGGGACGTTGGGAATATCTGTGACCAAAAAGTAGTTTGTTATGGTGACAGATAATTCGCCCCTGGATACATTAGAAAAGGTTACGAATGAGGTGAGGCTTTTATAGGAAGCGTGACTAGCACACTGGGTCGCCCAGAGTGCCATAAATCAGGAGCCCCCCCCTCGGCACGGCAAGCCGCGTGATTAAAAACACCCACGTGGGGTACGACGGGTATGTAATGACACGTGACGAGCGTCAACGTGTTTATTTCGCGCCTTGGGAATTTCTGCTGTTCTCTGCGGTCGCTCTGTACTAACAGGGACGAGTACCCCCCCGCACCCGACTGGCGCCGGGAACCCCACCGTGGTTGTGACTCACGTCAGAGCCCCGCGGTAAAAACCGCCATTTAACACTGTCAGCGCGACACCGCCCCTGTGTTTACCTGAGGCTTTCTGGAACTTTCCGAGCCGTGTTTTAGACCGTGGCGGTCTTACGTAGTGAGGGAGTTCTCCTCGAATCGATGAGCTCACCACGAGCTCCCGCTCGTTATCCTGACGAATCCCACGGCGTCGGCTTAACGAGCACTCAGATTATTTCTGTGAAACTGTCACGGGACGTGTTCCCGAAGTTTGTTGCGGTTATAAACACATCTGTGAGGGTAAGAGCAGCGGCAACCTACTCTGAAACAAAAACAATGCACAGCTGATCTGCTGTTTCTTATCAAAAAAAGCAAAATACATCTACACTTTGCTTATTTAGATTTTGTCCAAAGAGATGCACAGTCCCTACAGCATGTGGGGGGGGGGGTTAAGGGCCTCGCTCAGGGGCCCAATGGTGAAATAATTCAGCTGACCCTGGGATTAACATGTGCAATCATCCGACCACAGACACAGCGCAGGAACCTGCACACGCTGCCTCCACATTTAAAAAACGTTGAATTATGACGGCATCAGGCTCAGTTATCGGTGACCATTTCATAACACACAAGCTAACTTGGGGGGTGCGGAGATACGCAAGCTGGCTTGGGGGGGTGGGGGTGAGCAGTAAAATAATAAATGGCAGAAAGTTGCAGGCTGTTCACTTTTCCGCCTGAATTGCAGGTTGTCGTTCCAATTCCATGGTCATTCGCCTGCTGACCAAGCGACGCTGCTCTGGGAAACGCCCTGTTTTTACTGCTTACACTGGTCTGCTTAGAGGAATCTGCATTTACGCAGAATAAAACACCCCTAGTTCACCTCGCCCACCCCCGTCCCTTGCTTTTCCGTCAGTGCCCCCGTGTCTTTGTGCAAGGTTACGCTCTCCCAGTCGGAATTGAGTTATTTTCTGTTTTTAGCGCACGCTAACCCACTTACCCCCAGCAACCTACGGCAGGCATGGACCACGCTGACTGCACCCTGAGGGGTTCGAGTGGCTGCCGTCGGCAAGGTGCACCCCCTCGGTGCCCGCGTGACGGGGGGGGGGGGGCCCGCAGCCTTGCTGGTTTCGTACTCAGACCCAATGCTCTTTCTGCGACGCCCACGCCATTCGTAGTTTACTCTAGCACCCGTGGAACTGATTATACCGCATAAGCACTGGAAAATATTTACAGCAAATCGGATTGCGGTATGGCGTAACGCGATAAAAAAAATCAAATAGGAAAAACCCTGTTGAGCTGATCTCCAGAGAAGTGACTAGGAGACGTTTGGATAAGTGTTTTTTTTATGATTTGCGAATTTCAGTCTGACTCAATATGGCTGCTGTTCGAAAAAAAGAGAAGGTAATCTTGATGAGCAGAATGACTGGAGGATGTGTCTGGAAGTTAAAGTTTAATGTTGTTTTTTTTAAATCTACATTTAGTTATGCTGATTTTCCCAACTGCACATATTAAACATAATATTAACCATGCATACATATTATTATACATATTAAACTTAAAATATTAAATGTGTCAAACAAAAGAAATGAAGATGTTTTGAGTCAGATGTGAACAAGTAGGGCTTGGTGCTTACACTATCAGGTAACAAAAGTACCAATCTGTACCTTTGAGGGTACAATTACTGGGGCTGTACCGTGAAGGATCTGCCATTTGTGCCTTAGCTGTAAGTAAATGTATCTTTACGGTACGAAAATGGATTTTTACCACTGGGGTACATTATTATTATTGTTTGTAACAAAACAGTTCCAGAGCTGATACCCTTTTTTTCTGACTGTAGAATGTTTTTTGCAAAAGAGATACACAACCCTTTTTTCTCCTTCTGTACTGCTTTCATTACTACTTTATTTCCATCCATCCGTCCATCCATCCATCCATCCATCCATCCATCGCTGATTATCCAGTATAGAGTCATTGTGAGCTCGGAACTCCCAGGGCATAAGGCAGGAGACACCATCGACAGGAAAATCTGAAATTCAATGCTTATAATTATATGTTACATTATACACAGTGGACGGGGTTTCAAGACTGTGGTCCAACTGTACACATTTCATAAGTACGATGACATCTGTCAATGACTGGGGGGTGGAGGAAACGTCCCAGTCAAAGGGGGCCTGGAATTTACCGGAAGGCGAGTCAGACCGCCCTGCTCTCTCGACATCCTTAATTTAATCAGCCTGAGAGGCTTTCATGGCTGCCTCAATCTTCCCATAAATTTGTGTCAGAGCAGAATTGACTTTTATTGAACTAGAAAGCAAAGTGACCTTCCCCCCTTAATGCAAGGATTCCCATTTCTGAGACGAGCACGACTGCCCGTGACTGCCCGCGCCTGCCCACGACTGCCCACAACTGCCCGCGCCTGCCCACGACTGCCCACGACTGCATGGAGGAGGGGGAGAAAGTTTGGGTAGCACTTCGGAATTCCTTGAGATACTGACTTTGATTGGCTGCTGAAGTGTTTCTTTGCCAATGACGCTGTTTTCCTCGTTCCTCCATGTTCACTGAAATGCTGTGTGCTGACAGCCAAGGGCCGTCGAGGTCATAAAAGCTGCCATCTTTACCATTTCTCTTCCTCAGTCTCTCCTTGACTGCTTTTAACTTACAGACTTACAGACCCTTCTGTTACATAGACATTTCTCTTCTTTCTCAACTGCTTTTTTCTCTCCTTGTAAAGTGACCATGATTCTATCATGTTGATGATGATGATTGATTATTATTATTTACTTATTATTACTGCAGCCAATAACATGTTTTGAATTGATGAGTGACAGATGAGGGGGCCAATTAGCTTTCACCTGGGGCCCCCACCCCTATAAACGTCCTTGTCCCCCTGTGAAGCTTGGGGGCCTCAGCATCATCCCCTGCATCCACATGGAGGGGCACTGTGCAGTCACCGCAGGTGCTTTTGAAACCAGGGAGTTATCAGATAGTGACCTGCTCCAGGACTCTGGTCCTCCTGATGAATGTGAAAGGGCGCCTCACTCACAGAGTCACACTGCGTACACACTGGGGAATGAGAGAGTCACTGCAAAACACGAGTCACTGGTTACAGTTTTTATACAGTTAGCTCAGCCGGTTAATAGCACTGACATCAACAAAAATAATTACTTTGCTTTTTTTTCTTTCTCCGCGGTGAATAACCGCATCGGAAATATCATACTTCTCTTAATTTATTTTGCAAATTCTTTAATTGCTTATCCGACTCTGTACGTTTTACGTGTTGTTTTGGAGGCAGGAGTCGAAATCTAAGGCTAACAAGGTATCAAAGAAGCAGACAGCGAGTTGAGCGCAGGCTTCAGAGTTTCCATTAGCATCGCATCTGGAGCCCAGTTTAGGCGGCAAGCGCCGGATGTGTGCAGGTTCGACACTCGGCGGGACTCGGGCCACGCATATGTGCGTCCTTGGTGATCCTGAGACACCCCACGTCGAGAGAGAGGGGGCGCCAGACGGAGGTTAAATGACAGAGAGTTTCACCCTGACGTGGCTGTAAAGAACCACCCCCTCCCCCCAATCCCCCCACCCTCAGCCTAAGCTGTCGTTTGAAGTGGGGGCCCAACACCTGCCCGTGTCCCCCGCCGACAGCTGTGGGTGGGGTGCTGGTTTCTCCTGAGCCAGTACACGGTGAGTGGGAGGTGTGAACAGGAAGGCTGGATCGCCATGCACTAACAAAGCAACCCCCCCCCCCCAAAACCCCACCCCCTCCCTGGCTCCGACACTGCCGCCTCCGGGCAGGAGCAAGGGCCGGATCCAGCCGGCTCGGAGACTGCCGGGACCAACATGCCCTTAGCCATCGGTAATGATCAGAGTCAGACCGACACGGCAGACAGCGGCGGCGTTACCGGGCAGCACAGCACATGCCACATACTTCATGCACACACACAGACGCGGAAAAGCATGGAGAGACTGAGGGATCCAGATCAGATGGCACAGATAAGAGTTTAGCGGCTCCTGTGCAGGTATGCAGGGAGCTTCTCCTATGCTCAATATCTGTCTGGTTAAAACCTATTTTTTTTTATTTCATCAGACTGGCATATTCTTGGCATAATTCCGTGGTTTCAAAACAGAGATGCTAGGAATTCGCATCTGACAAAAAGCAGCGGGTGAATTTTCCTTCGAACTGCAGGACAGACGGACAGACCATCGTGCTTCGAGTGGATCGGAGATGTTTGTGACGGCATGACTGTCACTGTCTAAAATGTCAAATGTCCACTGGGCTCTTGACCGAGGTCCTTAACTCCCCAAGACGCTCCAGGGGCAAAACTTCTCAGATCTCAAGCTTTACTCTCAGCTTTATATGTGGTAATGTCTCAGAATGGGGTATAATGGGGTATAATGGGGTATCAGGATGGGGTATAATGGGGTATCATGATGGGGTATAATGGGGTCTCATGATGGGTATAATGGGGTATCAGGATGGGGTATCAGGATGGGGTATCATGATGGGGTATAATGGGGTATCATGATGGGGTATAATGGGGTATCAGGATTGGGTATAATGGGGTATCATGATGGGGTATAATGGGGTATCATGATGGGGTATAATGGGGTATCAGGATGGGGTATAATGGGGTATCATGATGCGGTATAATGGGGTATCATGATGGGGTATAATGGGGTATCATGAGGTATCAGGATGGGGTATAATGGGGTATCAGGATGGGGTATAATGGGGTATCAGGATGGGGTATTATGGGGTATTATATGCAATGAAGCGCTCCAGTGTACAATGCGGAAGTGGCAAATAAAGCATCATTTGTCGATCACTTGATTTTGGGACCTGGCATTTCGGCACAGTCGTGACCCTATGGGTCATTGACACCGAGCTGCAGCCCCCCCCCCCCACCCCCCCCAGTGCCTGAGTGGCGACGCCAGCGCCGGCTGCGAGTCGAGTCCCTTCCCCACCCATCGCCGCCTGCCAAGGCTTTCGGGGGCCGAGGAAATCTGTGCGGCAGATGGGTGCCGGAGTTTTACATCTCACTCGAGGGACGTCATCCCCATCAGCGAAGCAACACAATCTGTGACCCGCGACGCAGCTGCGGCATTTCCGCCAAAAGGGGGTGGCGTGCGGCTGTGCAGACCCAGGCCAGACTCACGCCCCCGATCTCCCCCCCCCCCCCCAGGAGTCCCCTGCGCCGGGCTGGGGCTCAGCGGCTCCTGAGCTCTGTCTCCATATTTTATTCATTAGCAAAAATAAATAAATAAATTGAAACGGCTCAGACTCATTACTTTTGTCTCTCCCTGAGTCGGCGAGGTTGTTGCGGAGTGCCGGGGAGGGACTGCTGGGATTTGCATATGCCGCCGAAAAGAACTACAAATCCCAGCAGGCCGTGCGGCGGGTATAAACCAGCTGTCCGCAGTTTGTACATCAGATCCCATTTCTTGGTTACAAAACCGGTGGAGTAATGAGGACCAAAGCGGAAAGAAATGTACACGCTTTCTTTTTTGGTCTTTAAAAATAATCATGCTGCTCTTTAAACCCAGCCGCTGTAGCTTTTAACAAAGATGCCACAGAGATGGGTGTCGAGTCTCAGTGAAGTCGGGTCTCTCCTTTTGTTTAATTCAGTTTGGTGCACGGGCCCATAAAGCTCCCCAGCCAACTGTCGCTGTGATCAGAAATGCGACGCTGAAAGCAATTAGCCTCCTCGGCTAACCGTCGGGGGCCAGGCTGCTCGCGTGCGACTCTGTGTGCTTCTTCACTCACAAAGTTGGTTAGATCGCTTTTTTGACCCCTCGAACGGTGCTGATATATTTAAAGCGAGACAGATGGAGGATCGGAGTCACTCTGCCAAAACCGCGCAGACGTGAGACCTTCCTTCTGATCTAAGATGCGCGGCGCCTCGGAAATCGGATCTTTGGGAGAAAAAAAAAATCGAGATCTCGTTATCCGGATGCCGCTGTTGGTCCCGTCCATATCTGGGAACTCTTGGCTGTCCCTGCGCCCCCCTTGACATCCTCACAGAAGCCCATGAAATGCAGTAGGGAGGATGGAAAGAGTGTTGGTTGAGTCCCCTGCATATCCCCTGGTTTGAGGCCCTGTCCAGTGGGATTTCAGGCCCCTGAGCAACTCGGTCGTGCTGCTCCACCAGTAACCACTCCAGTTAGCATGAACAGCGTCTGAAAACGCCGGCTGTAATTTTTCCCACAAAAGGGGTGAGAGATGAATAGCATGTCGTTCTTGTTGATCTGGTGGCTGAGTCACTCCAGCTATCTGATCATCGTTAAACGTGCCATACTGAACTTTCTACATCAATTCTGGTGCTCGTGAACATGCCATTGGATCAATTATAGCCCGTGAGGCATGAGGGGCGAAGATTCTTCCAGCACATTCTTCCTTTTCGGGATTCTGACTGGCCCCACAGCGAGTGCCGTCTACCCGAAGTCCAACACGGTTCGGCCAGGCGAGAGCAGGTGAGTGCCGATCTGGTACAAGGGCAAAATTAATAATTCATTGGCTGTGGTGGGTGGGAGCAAATACAGCGGAAAAAGCCCCTCTCTCTGCACGCCGATCACGTCCCACATGTCTCGATCATTGTGTCAATGGGTGGCGGAGACTTCGGCGAATCCTCAAAGGGTCACCGGGGTCATCAGCCGAAAAGGTCACGACCTTCAGGAGGGTAAGTGGTAGATATAACCCAAGTACCACATCAAGTGATGCATGCGTGTGACTGCGGATCTCGCATGCGCTCCCGTGCGTTTCGCAAATAGTTGTCATTCCTGTTTTTCTTTTTATCTAGAGACATTTCATACCTCCTCTTTAAATCACAGTGTCTAAGAAACTGGCTGAATTGGTGCCTGATGGTTAGAGATAGTGGCATAGATTTGGTTCTACCTGTATTACAATGGCTGGGTAAGGCCATTCTCATCTTCCGTAACAAAGCCCTTGAAATGGTCCAACTTCAGTGGTACTTCAGTTATGCACTATGTCACATTGCCCTCTAGAGGCTGCCACGAAGAACTGCATGTCAGACACCTCCTCTTTGTCTGCTCTGTGTAGCCCTTGCCTGTGCGCTGTGGCGTTTGCGATTGTATTGTTATTTCATCATTCCTTCTGAATTATTGCTTAAGTCGGGTGCTGAGCTCCGCAACGATTCCGACGCTGCCGTGTTCGAAAGTCTTCTCCAAATGAAAAAGAGGGGGAGTTTCACGCGCTCCCAGGCCGGGAGAAGTGCAGACACCGGAGGCGTGGGGAGTGGGGGGGGGGGCGCGAAAGCCGCACGGACGGCGCTGCTCGTTTTTCAGGAGGAGCAGAAATAATAATTAAAAAGAAGCTGACGATGGTAACGGGGAGCGGGAGGAGCGGGCGGCCTGGTCCGGGCCCACATCCAGCACCTGCACCTGGACCTTTACAAAGCGGCGCCCCCCCCACGCGGGCGCCCCCCCCCCCCACCCGGCCGCGCACACGCGCGTGCGGCTCTCCGCCATTCAGCAGTCTCTCCCTGGCTCCAGGCGTCATTTTTCACGTGTTCACCGGGACGGGACCCGTGTGCACTAATTGTGTACGCCATAGGGGAAAGAGAACAATGCGATGGGCCTGTTTGGGGCGGGGGGGGGGACAGGGGGGCGTGGCATGGAGCCCGGAGACACCTGGCCTGCCTGAAGGACAAGCAGAAGACTTTCCTTCTTTTGCTTCTTTCTTTCTTTCTTTCTTTCTTTCTTTCTTTCTTCTTTCGCTTCTTCCCTCACTCACACTCCCACTGTTCTGGGGGGGAACAGCTGTCTGGGGCCTGAGGCCCCACCCCCGCCCTTATGGCCCTCCCACTACACATACCCCCCCCCCCCCCATTACCCATCACTGCACCTGAAATCGGGGAGCATAAAAGGCCGGGGGTCTCGTGAGGGGGGCTAATTCACTCAGCTGGCACCCAGGGTGTGTAAAACATGCGAGGGCGTGTCTATCACTCTCCAACCCAGAGGTGCCCCCCCCCCCATGCCATTGCCACATCACAGAGAGCCACCGAAGTCACATGACACTGTTCACTGAATCCCATCACCTACCTGGATCTTAGAAATGGGCACTGTGGGAATCTTTCTGATGGTCTTTATCAGAGTCAGATACCCAAAGATTGACACTCGATTGATCCTATGATTGCCGCCAGAACGTCCCCAAAGTGTTTTAAGCAAATTGATGACTTCTGAAGATAGGATGGCAAAATAGTGCAGGTGTGCCGGTAGCCTCTCTCTGGCGCCCCCCGCAGGCTGTGGCATGCTACTGCTTCCAGTCTGTTACTGCCTCAGCCACTCCTCGCGCACAGCACAGGTACGTACGCGGCTCACACAAGTTATTTACAGGAGAGACACGCCCACATGCACACAAACATGGGCAAACACCCTCCCCACCAAAGCTGCTGACTTTGGAAAGAACAGAATTTGGAACGACACATCGCAAATGTGCCATGTGGCTACAATAATTCATCATTGTCAATTTAAAAGATTTTGGACAAACACATTAAACATGGATAATAATAATAATATAAGTACTAATAGTAGTAGATATTACAGTATTTAAATTATTCTACAAAATTTCTTTTTTGGGTACAGATTCCCGTTTTATCCATACATATTCCCATGTTCCCCATGAAATCATTCTGTGAGTTACCCCACCTCCGTCAGCTGAACAGAATGCTGTTACCGCTGGAACGCGGGGCAGCCTTGAAACAGGCCTACGTGACCCGCAGGACAGACCGCGGCGTACGGGGGGGCGTGGGCACATACGCCCGCCGGAACTTGGTCAGCGCCGAGGAGTTCTGGGAAAACAAGCAGCTGCAGGAGGAAGAATGGAGCATAAGGAGGGTCCGCTTGCCAAATTTCATCATCAATTATGGATTGCAGGAGGAGCAGGCACCACTGCGACCGGGGGGGCACGTCTCTGCATCGCTGGCGGGGGCGACTCGGCATGCCGCCGCCATGCAGTGCGTGTGACCTCTTTCCGGAAAGCCGACACATCTCCCATTTTAAACTCTAAGCTTTCCTTGGCCTCAAAAAAAAAGCATGGAAGTATAGATCCAGGAATGATGCAATGATGTTCTCATTATGGGCGGGAAATTCTTCATCAAGATCCACATGGAGGAGAACAGACATTTGCTCGCTTTACCTCAACCCCTTGTGACAGAAGATGTTGCATGTCCTGAGGAGAGACTGTCACTCTCCACAGATGCTACATTAAAGTGTCTACTTTAATTTCTTTTTTATGTTTCCTACAAATCCACATGAGCAAAATGAGCATAGCGTCACATAAATCGGTGCAATGGAAATGCCCGTAATCCCCTCGACACTGGGTCGTTCCACTAGACATCAGCTGACAAACTCACGGGACGTTGACGCACATTCTCACTCCCGTGATCTACTAACTGTAGTCCTGACAAAGCATTTTCTGGGGTGATAGCGATGCATCTCTAAATACAGAAGCAAACGGGAAGGTGTGGAAGCGCTGTATGAACTCGAACGAAATCAAACAAAATCTGAACGTCAGACAAACGTGAACCGCATTGTGGCTCCCTGCTCTCGTCTGTGCAGCATACCGGAAGCATGGCTGTTTCAATCGACCTTCAGGTCTTCTCCTATTCTCTCACATGGTACAATATGTCTGGTATCGATCGCAGCCAAAAACGGTTCCGAGCGGCCAGGCGGCATGCCAAAATGGCACCCCTGTGCCCAGTGCCGGTAAACCCATTAGGCGACATTGGCGGCCAGTTAGGGCGGCATCTTCTTTCACTTATCAGAGACGGGGGTGAAGCTCGCTAGGAATTTTGACCGGTGCTGCCTATATGGGCCATTTATGGGCCAGCAAAGCAGAAAAAAAACAAAGGAGGAAAAAAACATATGTTGGGTAGCGCTTTTTGACAAGCGGCTCGATGTGACAGTGTAGCCCAGGGGATAGACTCTGGTGGGTGGGGGTTGGTTCCAGGTCCTCATGGCCCTTCAGCTGACACCGCCCCCCCCCCCCCACTGAGGCCAGGGCGACACCAAATCGCGAGGCTTCCCTCTCCGTTTCAAAGGGAACCTTTTGGCAGGCCTCACAACACAGCAGTCAATTACCTTGTAAATTACAGGGCAGAGGTAATAAAAACTGATTTGTATATCACCGGGAGTTGAGACTGTGTCTGTCTTGTAAATTTAATTAAACAGCAGGTGCTAAACCAGGTCATATGGCTTTGATGTGCCCCGTGTGAGACTGACAACTAGACAAAGATTCTAATACGGGCAGAATTTACATATTTTTGCATGCCGGCTTGTACGGAGAGGCCTCAGTCACCTCGCGGGCGCACGCGATTTCTCCGGAATCAAACGGGATTTAAATTAGCTGTCACCTTTCATTTTAACGGATCTGCTAAAAATTAAACGCCTGAACACTTCAGAAGGCACCCGGCTCGCCGAACTTCATATAAATAAATCGGCGAGTAAACAGGGCGGGCATTGGCGTAAAATGAGACAGGGGCGACGCTCCCCCAAACACGTCCCTGAACGATGCCAATGCTTAACAGAAGTACAGTACAAAGGTGAAAACTACGTTGAGCGTGTAATTATCGTACCTACCCTGCAACATGTAGTTAAATAACAATGAATTGCATTATGGTTTCAACAAACCACTATTCAAGCAAAAATTTATTAAAAATTTATGAAAGCTATTAATTTTTTCGAGTTTTCGTTTTATTGAGCAGCTTGTCAGCTCCGAAAAATTTCTAATGAGCTGGAATGCACATTTCATCTGTCCAGTTTCGCTGCTAAACAGAAGCAAATTTCCCTGTCCGTCATTTCCAAAATAAAATAGTTATTCTTGCTGCGTTTCGGATATGTCTGAACCGGATCTGGGCCAAATGTTGTTCACAAATTGACGCAGATCCGTAAACCAGAATTCGAAGCAATTTCCAGCAGTGGCCGTGAGTGGCTCTGTGCCTGTGATCAGAAGGTTGCTGGTTCAAGCCCAGGCCTCCATAGAGAATGCTGCACATTAGGTGGCCCTGCGCTGTGACCTCCAAGCTGTGAAGGGTGAGATGATGGTAGTGAAGAGAGTCATTCTGATGTTCATGTATAAATGAAGCATGTTTCTTTGTTAAATGTGGCCCAGACTGACTGCCGACCAGTTCAGCTCCTGAATCCTCTCAATGCATTTGGCTGGTGAGTGGCTCTGTGGGTGAAATTGCTGTGTGCGTGAGTGGGAGGTTGCTGGTTTTAGTCCCTGGTCTGATCACCTCATACACCACAACCACCACCCCCTCAACATGTGGATGCCAAGACAGGTGACCTCTGTCACCCCCCCCCCCCCTGAATATACAGTTAGGAAAAAAACAGATTGCTGCACTTAGGGCCCCCACCTTATTATTAAAAAAGTCTGAGAGCAGCAAAACTTATAATAATAATAATACACAACCCTTAACCCCATCTTTTCCTATTAACCAACAGGCAGGCCACAGCTGGGCTGGAACCCGTGACCTTCTGATCACAAGCACAGACACTTAGCCTGGTAAGCCACACAACCCAGTACACATACTTAACAACTTGGTCTCCTAGTTTAGCTGAAACAGCACTGGTGCATAACTAATGGTGAGGAAAGAACGGAAAGGACACACACACACTGGGAGGAGGAGGGGGGGGGGGACGGACGGACACACACACACACACACACTGCTAACCACTACCCTACCAAGCCACCCCTGTCCTTTATTTTGATTTCGCCTGGATGTCCTTTCCTCACTATTAGTTATGCACCGGTGCCATTTTAGCTAAAGTTGGCGACCGAGTTATTACCTGTCAGTGCTGCCTTGTGTGGTTTAGTGGGCTAAGTGTCTGTGCTTGTAATCAGAAGGTCATGGGTTCAAGCCCAGCCTTGGTCTGCCGATCCTTTACTTTGGTTTCGCCTGGATGTCCTTAACTTACCATTAGTTATGCACCGGTGCCGTTTCAGGTAAACTAGGAGACCAAGTTGTTGAGTGTCTGTGTGGCTTAGTGAGCTAAGTGTCTGTCCTTGTGATCTAAAGGTCATGAGTTCAAACCCAGCCTTGGCCTCCCTGTCCTTTATTTTGATTTCGCCTGGATCTCCTTTCCGCACTATTAGTTATGCACCGGTGCCATTTTAGCTAAAGTTGGAGACCGAGTTGTTGAGTGTTTGTGATGGCTTGTGTGGCGTAGTGGGCTAAGTGTTTTTGCTTATGATCTGAAGGTCATGGGTTCCAGCCCAGCCTTGGTCTGCCTGTCCTTTACTTTGATTTCGCCTGGATGTCCTTAACTTACCATTAGTTATGCACCGGTGCCGTTTCAGGTAAACTAGGAGACCAAGTTCTTGAGTAGCTGTCTTGCCTTGTGTGGCTTACTGGGCTAAGTGTCTGTGCTTGTGATCAAAAGGTCATGGGTTCAAGCCTAGCCTTGGCCTCCCTGTCCTTTATTTTGAATTCGCCTGGACATCCTTCCCTCACCATTCGTTATACACCGGTGCCGTTTTAGCTAAAGAAGGAGAGCGAGTTCTTGTGTGGCTTAGTGGGCTAAATGTCTATGCTTGTGATCCAAAGGTCATGGGTTCAAGCCCAGTCTCGGCCTGCCTGTCCTTTATTTTGATTTTGCCTGGATGTCCTTTCCTCACCATTAGTTATGCACCTTTCAGCTAAAGTAGGAGACCGAATTATTGCCTGTCAGTACTAGCTTGTATGGCTTAGTGGGCTAAGTGGCTGTGCTTGGAATCAGAAGGGCATGGGTTCAAGCCCAGCCTTGGTCTGCCTGTCCTTTACTTTGATTTCGCCTGGATGTCCTTCCCTCACCATTAGTTATGCACCGGTGCCGTTTCAGCTAAAGTAGGAGACCGAGTTGTTGAGCGTCTGTACTGGCTTCTGTGGCTTAGTGGGATAAGTGTCTCTGATTGTCATTAGAAGGTCATGAGTTCAAGCCCAGCCTTGGCCTGCCTGTTCTTTCTTTTGATTTTGCCGGGATGTCCTTTCCTCAGCATTAGTTATGCACTGGTTGATGAGTGTCTGTACTGGCTTGTGTGGCTTAGTGGGCTAAGTGTCTGTGCTTGTGATCAGAAGGTCATGGGTTCAATCCTAGCCTTGGCTTGCCTGTTGTGAAACTGAATTTTATGACAAAAGGCAATAACAATGAAATTTCTTATCGCATGATGTCTACCTGAATTTTTTAAGCCTAAAGTAGGAAAGCATGAGTGTCTTGGTGGTGCAGTGGTGCAGTGGTAGCACTCTGGCCTCACACCTCAGGGACCAGGGTTTGAGCCTTGGCCAGGGTGCTGTGTGGAGTTTGCATGTTCTTCCCAAGTCAGTGTGGGGTCCCCCCACAGTCTGAAAAACATGCCCAAGTGTGTGTGTCTGTCTCCCTCCCTCTCTCTGTGTGTGTGTCCCACCACTCCCTCTCCCTGTGTGTGTCCCACCACTCCCTCTCCCTGTGTGTGTCCCACCACTCCCTCTCCCTGTGTGTGTCTGTCCCCCCTCCCTCCCAGTGTGTGTGTCCCACACACTGAGAGTGTGTGAGGGGTGTGAGTGAGTGTCCCCTCCCTCCCAGAGAGAGAGAGAGTGTGTGTGTGTGTGTGTGTGTGTGGGAGGGGTGTGTGTGTCCCACACACTGAGAGAGTGTCAGTGAGTGTCCCCTCCCTCCCAGAGAGAGTGTGTGTGGGAGGTGTGTGTGTCCCACACACTGTGAGGTAAAAGATTTTCTTTTGGGGGGTGGGCAGAGAGACACACTTCACCCCTCTGTCTCTCACCACAACTCTCCCTCCTCTCACACAGCACCCCTCCCCCTCTCTCACATCCACACTCTCTCTCTGAGAGGGAGGGGACACACTCACCACCCCACTCACTCTCACTGGGAGGGGTGGGACACACACACTGGGAGGGATGGGGGTGGGACACACACACTGGGAGGGATGGGGGTGGGACACACACACAGGGAGGGATGGGGGTGGGACACACACACAGGGAGGGATGGGGGTGGGACACACACACAGGGAGGGATGGGGGTGGGACACACACACAGGGAGGGATGGGGGTGGGACACAGACACTGGGAGGGATGGGGGTGGGACACACACACAGGGAGGGGGGGAGGGCACAGACACACACACTTGGGCATGTTTTTCAGACTGTGGGGGGACCCCACACTGACTTGGGAAGAACATGCAAACTCCACACAGCACCCTGGCCAAGGCTCGAACCCTGGTCCCAGAGGTGTGAGGCCAGAGTGCTACCACTGCACCACTGCACCACCAAGACACTCATGCTTTCCTACTTTAGGCTTAAAAAATCAAGGTAGACATCATGCGATAAGAACTTTCATTGTCATAAAATTCAGATTCACTACAGGCAGACCAAGGTTGGGCTTGAACCCATGACCTTCTGGTCACAAGCACAAACACTTAGCCCACTAAGCCACACAAGACAGCACAGACGCTCAACAACTTGGTCTCCTACTTTAGCTGAAACGGCACCAGTGCATAACTAATGCTGAAGAAAGGACATCCAGGCAAAATCAAAATAAAGGACAGGCAGACCAAGGCTGGGCTTGAACCCATGACCATCGGATCACAAACACAGACACTTTGCCCACTAAGCCATACAAGCCAGTACTGACAGGTAACAATTCGGTCTCCTACTTTAATTGAAACGGCACCGGTGCATAACTAATGGTGAGGGAAGGACATCCAGGCAAAATCAAAATAAAGAACAGGCAGAACAAGACTGGGCTTGAACCCATGACCTTCTGATCATGAGCAGAGACACTTAGCCCACTAAGCCACACAAGCCAGTACAGACACTCAACAACTCCCTCTCCTTATTTAGCTAAAATGGCACCGGTGCATAACTTACAATGAGGGAAGGGCATCCAGGCAAAATCAAAATAAAGGACAGGCAGGCCAAGGCTGGGCTTGAACCCCTGACCTCCTGATCACAAACACAGACACTTAGCCCACTAAGCCACACAAGCCAGTACAAACACTCAACAACTCAGTCTCCTGCTTTAGCTGAAACGGTACCGGTGCATAACTAATGGTGAGGAAAGGACATCCAACCTTATCTTTAAAAATAAAAAAGGGAGGGGTGTGGCTTGGTAGGGTAGTGGTTAGCAATGTTGCCTCACACTCCCAGGATGAGGGTTCAAGTCTCCCTCCCATGCCAATTAGGAAAGGGTCTCAGTCTTAATATTAAACAAGTGTGACAGCAGCATTATAATAATAATAACTTAAATTATAATAATAACAGACAACCCTTAAGCCCATCTTTTCCTCTAAACCCACAGGCAAGCCAAGGTTGGGCTTGAACCCATGACCTTCAGCTCACAGGCACAGACAACTAGCCCACTAAGCCACACAAGCCAGTACAAGCACTCAACAACTCGGTCTCCTACTTTAGCTAAAACGGCACCGGTGCATAATTTATGGTGAGGGAAGGGCATCCAGGAGAAATCAAAATAAAGGACAGGCAGGACAAGGCTGGGCTTGAACCCATAACCTTCTGACCACAAGCACAGACACTTAGCACACTTAGCCACACAAGCCAGTACAAACACTCAACAACTCGGTCTCCTACTTTAGCTGAAATGGCACCTGTGCATAACTAATGGTGAGGAAAGGACATCCAGGCGAAATCAAAATAAAGACCAGGCTGGGCTTGAACCCATGACCTTCGGATCACAAGCACAGACACTTAGCCCACTAAGCCATACAAGCCAGTACAGATATTCAACAACTTGGTCTCCTAGTTTACCTGAAACGGCATCGGTGCATAACTAATGGTGAGGAAGGAACATCCAGGCAAAATCAAATTAAAGGAGGGGGGTTTTTTAGGGTACAGTGCATAACTAAGCCATGTTTCATTTTCACACATTCATTGGAATGCTGACATTATCCTCTTCTTCACAGCTTAGAGGTCACAGCTATGGCTTGAACCAGCAACCTTCAGATCACAGTCACAGGGGCTTAGCCTACAGAGCCACTCTCTGCCCCTACTGGACACTGCACAGAATTTAACTTTGACTCTGGTGCGGATACGGGCCACAATTGGAAACATTCAATGTAAATCTGGCCCATATGTGGCCCTTATTGGTTTAGAATGCAGAAAGCGGATTCGGATCAGTATTGGTCCGTTGTGCAAAAAGACACTGGGCTAGATCCAGTTTTCGGATCTGCGGCGATTTCTGAACATCATTCGGCCCAGATCCGGTTCAGATCTCGCTATTTGAGGCCATCAGCTTAGCACATCAGCTGCACGTCTGGTAAGTGACTGATCATACGTATACGGTCAGGCAAATGCGCGCCGGATCAGCAGAGTGTATACAGACCAGCTGTAATCATATAGAACTCTGGACAGATTCTGGGGCAGACTCTCCTGCCCCAATGTCACTGGCATCCAGATTTAAGGAGTTGCAGGTGTATCTGGCCCACAATCAGTTGCTATGTGGGATTCCCTTCTGACAGTTTCTTGTCTTTTGTCCAGTAATTACACTATTTATCATGTAATTGCACTAGATGTTTGCTGTTGCTGCTCTTTACACCTAAATTTCCATCTGTCCATCCATCCATCTGAGAAAAATCCCCTAATATCCCATTTTAAGTTCTACAGCAATGCACTTCTTTGTTGTTTGTTTATCACTAAAGGATGAATTTAACTTCACTTGGATGTTAGTCGGTTGTCTGTGTTGATTCACGAGGGGACTTTTTAAACATCTGTACACGTCAGGCTGCTTGAATACAACAAACTCAAGAACTCATTTCCTTAGCATGTGCCATTTACGCTAGGTCCCTAACCCCCGCACCCCCATCTCTGCTCACATTTTATGACGTTCTAATGGGGAATCTGCAGCAGCATCTTCTCCTGACCTTGTAGGACCCATGGTGCATGTAACACACTTTCCTTTGTATATGTTGGACATTATCTGCCGGTAAAATTAACTTTTTTTCTGAAAGAGGGAGACAACAAAGTCAAAGTTGCCCTTTACAGTTTAATGTCACAAGGGTCAAACAGAACGTCCAAGAACCTAATGCAATGTTTCTACAATGCTTTCACCCTGGTATTCAACCAGGTGATGTCACGCCATTGGGGCTTAAATTAATTTACATAATATGCATATTGAACAATATGACCGGTGACATCTCTTAGTATCTGACATCCAAAGGGCGTCTTTGATCTTCCCGGCCTGTGAACGTGTCCACTGCCGACCTGTGGCGACATCTTTCCATTTTTTTCTTTTTTTAAATGATAGTGATTGAAAATTACCACCTAGGAGGATACCATCTGCGCTGTCCTTTCACAGCTTATTAACTTGCTTTTTTTAAAGTTTAGCGGCGACGGAGAGGCTGCACGCGGACAGGCGCGCGCCCCCCGAGCTTTTCCAAGATCCGCTGAGTAACAAGCTGTTTGCGGTGGAGATGGATAGACGCTTAGATAGATGGATGTAGCCAACCGTAAGTCGCTCAGAACGGAATATTGCGTTTTACTTTCCAATGCGGCGCTATACTATAATATACGAGACGAGTGGCGACTCCGCGAGACACTCCGCTCCATCACACGCACACGCGACGATGATTTGTAAACATCAATCCACCTGTACCGGTAAGAAACCAAAGCGATCGTAGTAAACACACTTGAACGTGCATCTGCACCCCTCCCACAGAGCAGGACTCGAACCCACAACCCCGGTGGTGCCCGGCCACCACGTTCCATCACTTAGCCGACACGCGCTGCCCCAGATGGCCTCATATTTAATTCATGCGTGCGTTTAAAAATGATATGGCATACTGTACAGAGCGGCGTGCATTAATATCAGCAGTCAGGCGAACAGTCCCCGGAAAGCCGCAACCTTCAGCATCCCCGATGTTATTAACCATAATGTTGCGGTTAATTGCTAGCCAGTCATGTGATGCATAGCTACCAAATAACATATAGCCTATTTACCCAGCGAGCGTTAGCCATGCAAACTAAGTGTGAGAACTAAGATACGGGATTTTATCATCTATTTTTTTGGACGCATGAGACCCTTCTGAAATATTTCCTTTTTTCTTTCGATGTGTGCAAATGATAGAAGGTCATTCCTGAGAGGGACGCGTGGGCAGCCCGGCCGACCAAATAAGGGCTCGGCTTTACTGGGCTGCACCGCCGCCACGCGCGGGCATCCCAGTCCGAGAGCGGAGAGCATGAAGCAGAAGCTGTCATCGCAAAAGCCTCCTGCTTTCTGTAAAGTTTCAGAACTAAACTTACACAAAAACGTCTTTTGGTGGTCATTTTGTATCTACCTCGTTCCGCAGGTTATTTATAGCAATCATAAATTACACTTTAAATCAGTATCCAGACACAAAGCCTCCGGAGTACGAGAATGAAGACAATTATGAGTACTTTATATGCTGATCATTATGAACTAAGTATTTATTTAACATCTACTGCCAGGATTAGTTTGCTAGAGACATCATGCGTGAAGCGTGTAATTAAACACATGTCAGTAGCTAAGTGCAGTATGTAGTTGATATATGAAAGGGAAATGTAGCCTATGTCAAAAACAGGTAAAACTGCCAGCTAATGACCCCCAACGCCTTCGCCACCTGCATTAAGGGTAGAAGTAAATATTCCCATATTTGGTCGCATTCGGCTCCAAAGCGTTCAGGTCCGTCCATTGGGGTTATAAACACAATCTGCCAGCCGGGCTGAGTCTGAAGAGGTGGTTCGCCCCAAAAAGGCACTTCATCCGTCTACCGTTGCCACAAAGAACGGGTATATAATAATAATAAATAATAATAATAATAATGACAACAATGATGATGATTATTATTTTCATCACGATAGCCTATCTGGTAAGGAAAAACATATAGGCTACAAGAAAAAAAGTTCCTATTTAATTCTAGTTATTTCTAAGCACCTCAAAGACCGCCTATTTGAACGACCACTGAAACGTACAGTACAATGACATTTTATATACAAATTTGTCCTAAGTCAGTAACAGGGGAGTGACCAGACACATCCAAACGCTCATTGAATGAAGTTTGTGAGCAGCGACAAGCGCTTTGAAACAACGATTAAAATTGGTAACCGGGAAATGAAAGCAGGACAGACATGGAAGCCAAGAGTAGCGCACAAAATCGAACTGCATGTCCTTTCTGACTAAGTGCTACTGAATTATCTTAATATGTCGTGGCAATATCAGTGCGGCCGCATCAGATAATACTCTACATAGCATAATACACTGTAGGTATACTAGAATAAAACCCAGCTTCTTTCCATTTTAAGCAAATAATTCTTTAAAATATGTATGCGGCTACGTTGCGCGATAATGCATAATAATATAATTCCGGTGAATAACGCCTTAATTACACTCACGCCGTATAAGAGCGTGTAAATACTGTACCAAGTGAAGGTTTCTCTTCATTCACTTAAAGACACGAGATAATGGATAATCCTTTTTTCACTGCACATAAAAGAACAAAAAAAGATGTTTTGCTTTAGAGTATTGGGGGTTGTATTAATATTCCAAAATGACAGCAGTCACCATAGAGACGTGACATATATAGAATGTGATTATTATTGTAACCCCCAGGAATGTGTTTATCAAGAAATGAATTCCATCCAAAAGTCATAATAGTTTATGTTGATAAAAGGAGTATTGTTTGGCGTTTTCACATTTCTGGAACATTATATTCATTTAAAATGAATAATAAAACAGTCACATACGAAATCAAAGGAAAATATCAAAAATATCGCAATATGATATGATGGTGCGGAGTCCGGTGGGGGTTTAGGGAAGCTGTCATGCCGGCTGAAGGTGCCAGAGACTAGGAGAGGCCCGATTAACTGCACGTATTGGCTCGTGCAAAGATCATTAACCCCCGGCCCCCAACCAGGAGGTCCCAGCTGCCTCTGGTCTTATCTCCATTTTGGCAATGATGTGCCATGGCAGAAAATAATCAAGAAATTTGAAATAACAAGAAAAGGAAGGCCTTAATCAAACTACAACTACATTAATACTATAGTAAACTCCTACAACGGTCGATTAAATTAAGCTTCCTTCTTTGCAGATTGGACGCAGTAAGGAAGTAAATTATCCGCTCCTTAGACAGACTCTTGGTGCCTACTATACTTTCCATGATTTCCCTCATGCTCAGATACATGGAAACGATCTGCGATGTTGTGAATGTAAAGCTCAGCTATATCTGCTAGTTTGTACCCCACGGAAAAACAGCCAGAAGCAACATAAATATGTAAAAAATAATTCAGGAATACAAGGGATGACACCAGACCGCCATCTTCATGTACGGGTATGGCACCAGCCTGCCATCTTTATGTACGGGTATGGCAGCAGACCACCATCTTCATGTACAGGGATGGCACCAGACCGCCATCTTCATGTACGGGTATGGCAGCAGACCGCCGTCTTCATGTACGGGGATGGCACCAGACCGCCGTCTTCATGTTCGGGGATGGCACCTGACCGCCATCTTCATGTACGGGTATGGCACCAGACCGGCATCTTCATGTACGGGGATGGCACCAGACCGCCATCTTCATGTACGGGGATGACACCAGACCGCCATCTTCATGTACGGGGATGGCACCTGACCGCCATCTTCATGTACGGGGATGGCACCAGACCGCCATCTTCATGTATGGGGATGGTACCATACCACCATCTTCATGTATGGGGTCTGTACTGTGCACTGGGAACATAAAACCTGTGTTTTTGTTTGTGATGGTTGATGACGGGGCCAATTCCTGTAAAAACAAAATCATTCTGTTTCTATTAATAATTACCTGGGTAAATTATATTAGCATTTTATTTTACTAAGGATTTATTACAGATATGAATATTTATGAGCGAAATATTACGGATGTGCATTTATTTAATTAGCGAGAATGTAAAAATAAAACATGATTTATACCTTTCATTTTGATTGTTGTAGAATCGTATAACATTTTTTAATGTGAGCTATTCCATCACATAGCGATATAACTTCACATTCAAATAGCACTTTGCTGCCATCTGCTGGAGATTGTAAATGTTGCTGTTCGCATTCAAATATACTATAACGCACGTTTTTCACGTGAACCAAACGAAAATCGCATCAAAGCTGGTAAGAAAACCAATTATAAGCCTCACCAGGTGGTTGGATACTAAGATATTTGTACACACAAGTGAACCTCTCATCTCTTCTTCTGGATGTCTTTTTTTCCCCCCAAAGTTTGGAAGTAATTGTGGCGACCCAGATGGTATGATACACAAGCAGACCCCAAGACAGGATAGCAGGCCTCCCTAGAGCTATTATGGATCCGTATGTGCAGCTCTGAGTTCCAGGAAGAAGAAGTAATGACATCGGTCAGTGATGGCTCTGTGCCCAGGCCGTGATCCAACACCGCGCCGTAAGGCTGTGCAAAGACATGGCTGCAGGGGGCGTGATTCTTCAGGAAGTTTGTCACCAAAAAGAAGTTCAAATCTCAAGGGGGGCTGCTGTTAAATTTTTTAGAAAAACTTTAGAATGGTTTTAGCCAATTTCAGTCTGCATTAATGAATTTGTAAAAGTAAATCTTTAAATAGAATTGCTTGCTAAGTGAAAAGATGATAGAGATATTTGAGATACGGGGTATGAAACTGTAAAGTCTTCGAGAGATTAATTAAGCTCCTAATCACCTGAAGCGCTCTTCCCTGTCACACATCGCTGGTCCTTAAACAAGTAGCTGAAATGACTCAGATTCTGATAATCTGGGCGGCTCAGCTCAGAACATCTTAGGGATAATTAAGGCTTATCAGCTAATGAAGGTTGACGATTAGCATGACGCAAAAGTACGTGACACTTGTTAGCTATGCAGAGGTATCATGTACACTCCAGATTCTCCACCACACATTCCCCGATACGTACCTGCACGCAGATATCATCCAGCCCTATTTGCTGCCCTCTGTAGCGCCCCCTTGTGGAGGAACATGGAATGCCGTTGCTCTGGTATAGTCTCGCCTTGCAGGCTACGTCACCTACCCGGGACCTTCAGAAAAAGTTAATCAGAAACACGAAGACGGAAGCAAGATAACTGCAGAGAAAAGGAGATGGGGGGGGGGGGGGGGGGGGTATAGGGAGTCAATGACAGAGCACATTTCAGTGCTAGATTATTTTACTTAGTAATAAACACTAAAGGATACTTGTAAGAAAATGTAAAAATGAGTGAAAAAATTAGACTACAGCTAAATGTGAAAGGTTATGATGACTGGTAGATGGTGAAATACCTTTTATAGACAGATTTAGTCTTTTGGGAACCACGACGTCAACCACGAGGATCTAACTGTCAAGAAATACGTCACAGATTGGTGCTTGGCAAAGCTGCAGTGAGGGAATTAGGTAAAACATTCAAGAGTACTGATGTACCGTTACACTACCACAAAAAGGGGTAATAATTTGTACCTTTGCTTGTCACTGGGGCTGTACCCTTTTATGGTCCAGAAAGGTACAAACAGCATTAATGTACCCCCGATGGTACAGAAATGTTCCTCAGAGTCCATTTATGTACCTTAAAAGGTACAAATACCTACAGCTAAGGGTACATTTGACAGACCCTTGAGGGTGTGGCCCAAGTGACAAGCAAAGGTACAATTTTTTTCTCTTCTTTCTGAGAGCGTAAGAGCAAATTGTTAAAAATGTGGTAACAAAGAATACTATGGATGACTAGGAAAAAGTGAACTTTCACTATAATGACTTGATTAAAAGATGCAGTGCACTGGAGGTGTCACGCTGCCCCCCCCCTCCGCATTTGGGAAGGGAATCACACCTGACACATTCCCTTTGAAATCCTGGGCTGCCTCACGCTCAGTGTAAGTTATTGTTGATCCATGTAGCTACTTACTGAGCTCTCTGGTCCCTGTGTGTCACTCGCGTCACCCTGATGGAACCGGCCCGCCGCCTCCAGATCCCTCTTCCGTGTCTCCACCCGTCCAAAATCGTCTGTGTAGGATTGATCTCCCCGGCATCCCGACTTACCTGCTCCGTGACCCCAACCAAGTCTCTGGTCCTTTGGCCGCCAGCTTGCGTCACCCTTGCATCCCCCCGAGTGTTTTCTGGCGTAACAGGAGGAGACCATAATTCTTGGAAAAATTGAAGACGAAAGAGGAAGAGGATGACTATAAACAATCTAGAACCATTGTCACAGCAACAAACGTCTTTGTAAAGCCTGAAGACTCGGTCAGGAGACAGAAGATTCTAGAGGGATAATGTCTACAAAGTGTGCTGTGGCAGAAAACAGGTCGGGAAATGCTGCTCTACAGTGTCACCAGGAGTGAAGATTGACTTGATGGCAGTAAAAATGAATTTGATCAAAATGGTGTTAATACTGTGTTTCAGTAAAATTGCTAAATAAAACAAGCCAGTATTTGTTGCACAGGCATCTTCTGAACACTATTTTACGCAGTAAGTTCTGTCTGCTGACCTCTGGTGGCAGGCATTGTGGGGAGATTAATGCACAGCACAAGACCTGACACGCACCTAGAAGCTCCAGGGGCCCACGAAGCAGAGATGACCTGGCCCAGCCTTTACAGATGTGGCCCTGCTCGTCTGTATTGTCGCCGTGGTAACCCACGGAACCTTGAGCCTTGTCGCTATGGTGCTCCCAGCTGGCCTTCCTCCTGCCCTTCGCTCTCATTGGCCGATTCCCCCTGGCAGCTGGGACGAGGTGATTCATGGCCGTATTGCAGTGTGACACTTGCGCTCCCATTGTCTTATTTGCCCGGTACCGTGGCCCAACATCTGGCACAGAGGAACGAGTCTTCTAGAGAGAAGCACAGGTGCAAGGCTGACAGGGACTTAACTCACATGGGGTTAGGAGGTGCTGATGAGATGGGAGGTAGAGCAGGTGGGAAGGCAGACATCGCTCTCCTGAGATTAGGTCCATCTGGTTATATATAATTTTCCATGCTCTTACTTCTATGCTCATAATTGACATGTTAAATACAGAACAAATGGACACTGAAGATCTGAGTGGCTTTGACAAGGCACAGACCATTATGGTCAGACTGGGTCAGAGCAGCCGCGGTGAGTAAATACTGAGAGTGGTCTGGGGAGCGATACGATGTTGGGCAGCCAAGACTCGTTGATGTGGGATATGATCCAGTTTGGTATGAAACCACAGAAGGGCTACTGCGGCACAAATGGCAGATAATTCTGACCATGGGAGCAATGAAATAAAAGGACAACGAGCAGATTTTATCTTACAGTCTAGTACAACCCAGACTTTGACACTTGCCATTTTTACGACATAGTCAACATGATTCACTTCCTGTGGGCGTGGTCATTAGGTCTTGTCTCATTGGTGTATGTCTATGTATGTCATACATACAGGGTCAGACAATGAAACAAACACTGGCCAAAATAGAGTTTGAGGATTCACACCCATACATGCGTGACCTGGCGGCCATTCTTCACTGATTGCACCTTCCATTGGTAAGAGCGGACTGTGAAGGTTGAAATAGCAGAGCAATAGCACAGCTGTACATAAAATACTGCAATCCACACAACACAATGAGGGGACAAAAGTTCAAAAGAGGACAAATTGTTGGTGCACGTCTCGCTGGCACATCTGTGACCAGGACAGCAAGTCTTTGTGGTGTATCGAGAGCTACAGTATCCAGGGTAATGTCAGCATACCACCATGAAGGACGGACCACATCCAACAGGAGTAACTGTGGATACAAGAGGAAGCTGTCTGACAGGGATGTCTGGGAACCCAGATTGTATCCAGAAATCACCAAACTTTTCAGTCGGCACAATGCAGTCAGGCAGGTAACGTTCTCCTGGCATCTGCCAAACCCAGACTCGTCCATCAGACTGCCAGACAGAGAAGCATGATTCGTCACTCCACAGAACACATTTCCACTGCTCCAGTGTCCATTGGCAGTGTGCTTTACACCACTCCATCCGACGCTTGGCACTTTGCTTGGTGATGAGAGGCTTGCATGCAGCTGCTCGGCCATGGAAGCCCATTCCATGAAGCTCCCGGCGCACAGGTTTTGTGTTGGGATCAATGCCAGAGGAAGTTTGGAACTCTGCAGTTATTCAGTCAACAGAGCGTTGGCGACTTGTACACTGTTATTTTACCTGGTCTGAGTTTCTATTGTTCCTAAATGCTTCCACTTTGCAATAACACCACTTACAGTTTACTGTGGAATATCTACAGTAGCAGGGGAGAAATTTCACAAACTGACTCATTGCAAAGGTGACATCCTATGCCAGTACCACACTGAATTCACTGAGCTCTTCAGATCGACCCATTCTTTCAGAAATGTTTGTAAGCCTGACTGCACGGTTAGGTGCTTGACTTCATACAATTGTGGCAATGGGTCTGAATGAAACACCTGAATTCAATGATTAAGAGGTGTGTCCCAATACTTCTGTCCATATAGTGTGTGTCTATACAGTATATATACTTAAACACACAGCCAAAGAAAATGTTTAAATGATCTTCATGTCGGTGTAAAACTATGGTATTATACCTGCCAAAGTGTGTCAGCTTAGCAGTTTCAAAGCATCTCCTGAGGTCACCCCAGTATTTGCAGCGACCGTCCAAAACACCCGTGTGTTTCCGGCTTGGCCACTAGCTCACCTTGTGTAGCCACTAAATTTCTCCTTGACTTTTTAAATAAGTTTAAATAATTAAGGGAGCTGATGGTGAAATGTTAACAAGTACATGGAAAGGCTGAGGTGCCACTGAGGAGGTTCGGCAACTGAAGCCGTGTCCATCCAGCCATCTAACAAGATATCAGCAACTTTTTGGAGAACAGAAGAAATTCTTACTAGTTTTTTTATTGTGTCAGTGTTCATTTGTATATATATCCTAATGCTACATTGTATTTCCTGTTCAGAGCAAAAGTGCACTTATACTACCCAGGTAAATAGCTTTAAACATTACTTTGACTGCCTAAGACTTTTTCCACAGTAAAATATGTGCCCCATCCATTCAAATAACACCACACTTTATATATATATATATACCATTTTTTTAATATCACAGTGTTAGTGCCACAATAGAAACATGGAAATACAGTTTTCCTTCAGAAGGAAATACATATTTTATATATACAAGACTTATCAACACATGCCAATATATGACAACATAGTATTATTATTATTTTTACAGGTAAAAGTCCTTCCCACGTGCTGAAAGTTCAGACTCATTTACGCACGTTTCTTATCTACACAGGACTAAAACAAGTCAAAGAAACGCTTTGTGTGACAGGCTAATAAATTAGCCAATAAAGTACTGAAAGTCTCTGAATCATGATCCAGAAGAATCAGAATGCAATCTCTATGGCCTTAACATACTTTTTCTTTTGGTTCTTTAAGCATTTGTTACGAATACGGCATTTTGGAGACCTGGGTTACTTTAATGTTCACTAATTTTAAATATATTATCTTAAACCCTTAACACAAACTCCATTTTGCTAAATTCTACATGTATTCTAAATATTTTTAATCACCATGAATTGTTACACAACTTCACAAAAATTCTTATATTAATGAATAGCATTATTATTTCTGACGGTATTTTTCCAGAGTCATTAAATCGTTCATAACTTTTAGTATGTTCCAAAATTGACAGTAGTCAAAATCGAGGTATCACGATTGTGGAAAAGTATTTTATACTAGAGGGGGAAATGGATCTATGCTTATTTCTAAATTCTTCATTTGAATAATGTGCTTTTTACATAATGTCACCCCTGTTAACCGAGGAATTTTGCGACACTAGCCTGCATGTAAAAAACTGCAAGGATGTTTTCAGAAACACAGAATAGTGTGCGGGATGCTCATTGCAGAAACAGCTTAACTATACAAACAGTGCAAACATACAGTCCTGGGCTGATCCTTTTTAAAAGGAAGAGCTAAAATGCACATCATCCACCGAGAGACTCCCATCATTTCCACCAATAAGATCCGTTGGCAATATGGCACTATCGTCAACCCGAATTCATACAGACTAGGGGCCACGTTAACACGTTAATCTTACAGAAAGATCTCGTTTTCCGTGGTTACAGGTCTAAGGCTTCTCTTTCGCCCACGGCTGGTTACCAAACCGGTGACAGTAACCGGATATTTTGGATAAGTATGGCTCGTCGGTGTCCTGCGTGCCCTTGGAGAAACCAGAAAGCTTCCCGGTCTGTCCCAGCCGTGTCCTGCGGCACCGGTGTCTAATCGTTTCTACAGTCCGGCTTTACTATCACTAGGCAGAATAACACAGGAATTTAATGCATTTGCTGGGCATGCAATTGAAAGGAAATCTAAGGGACTGCAAAAACGCACAAATCCTGGAGATGTGCCTCTTACCTACAAAACTACATTTAATATATAAGGTCAAATATATAATAAACATACTAGAAATTGTCCTAAGGGGCTACACGTGAGCTGTGAGGGATTAAACGCAATAACACATAAAAAAACAAATTACTTGGCACTTAAAAAAAAAAAAAATCACCACCAGAAAATCTAAGCAAATGCATCCCGGACATGCGCTCCATGGTGGGAGGGCAACCAGAATAGCGCGTGCAAATTCGTAACACGAAACACAGGGAGAGACCCGCGTACTACAAGTCAGGACCTGATTGGCTAAATGAAATCCGGAACGTGGCCCAACTCCCTGATGGAAAAGTCTGGCAAGCTAAAAGTGCGCTTATATGCTCACGGCTAGGGACTCGAATGGGCTGCACTGCTTTGCATAGTAAAAGTGATGCAGATCGACAAAAAGAAACAGTCATTTCAGTTCTCTCTCTTGCTCTCTCACTCACACACACACACACACACACACACACACACACACACACTTTAATTTGACAAACTACCATGCAGGGGCTCAACTAGGAATTGCTGTAAAATTTCGTCCTTGTTTAAATATGTGTAAGATTTGCTATTCCCCAGAATTCTAAGATTATCGAACCTTTGTCATTTTTTATATAAGCCCAGTAATTTATGGCAATTGTTCAGGGTTAAAACAGTGAACAAATGAGTTCCTATATAAGGGCCAAACTACCATTTTGAACCAAAAGTTAGATCTGACTTGTGGTAACATTACCGTTTCGGGGAACTTCGCAATATCAAGAGAAAGAGATAATTAATAGTTTAATACAGACATAATGGCTAAACTTGGGGTTAAAAATAAACCAAAAGCAAACACAGGGAAGGACAATGTTTGCATTCACCATGTACAGCATCACCTGGGGGTTAGACTGCCGGCTCAGGTGGTCGGCTTCTTTTACAGACAGCAATTAATGTCACCTGTTTTCCATTCGGAACGTGTAGTTCAACACCTCCCATGCTCTTGAAAGTGTTAACCCAGAGGTGTTTCTTGTGGAGCGAATGCAGAGTGCCTTCTAGGTCAAAAATCTGCCGTGTTGTGGTCAGATTTAGGAAAGACTGAAAACTAGGGCGAAAAAAAAAATTGTGGCCGTCAGTCTTTGAGAAAGGGGTGCAGTCTTCACATGTAGTACGCCGTGCATTAAGGACATGCATCCGTCGGGGGTGGGGGGGGGGCGTCACCGACCTTTTTCAGGACCTGGACCCCCACTCTCTTCTGAGAATGTAGATGAAAGCTAAAATAGTGCTGGGGTTTAATCTGTCTGCACGGGACAACAAGGGTGGGTGGGTGGATGGGGGGGGGTTGTTGCTCTGTTTTTTTTTTTTAGGTGGGCAGGGGGTCATCGTCCCCTTTACTGCATTTGCATTTACAGCACAAGACGAAGGGCGTGGCGAGGAGGAGGAACGGTGACGCCACCAGGAGGAGGAGCCCGAAGCCTGCAAAAATCCCCACCACCTGTAGGGGGCAGCAGGAGAAAGAACCAGTCAGTGTGTGAAACATCGATCATAAAGCTGCATTTCTCGGTACTGCTGCTTCAGCTACTGGGAAAAACCAGGCTGCCTTTCCGATTAAACGGTATATCCAAATAACACCACGGCGGCCCAGGTCAGGGTTATTATCGTTCACGAAGACTAAAACTATATCGAAACATTTTCGTAAACAAATAAAACTACAACTAAACAAAAACTATAAAAAAATTGCTTCTGAAACGAACTAAAATGAAATACAATCAAGTGTCAAATACTTTGTTACCATTTTCAAATACTGTTTAGCTAAAGTAATCATTTGTTTATCTTTACCATTAATAATAGCTGGAACGTTTTGCTCATTTTGAGGACATTAGTACGTAATGTTCGCTGTGTATTCATGCAGGATTCTCTAAAGATCTGACACATGTCCCTAAAAATAATATTACTAGAACTTTAACTGAAACTATGACAAAAAAAAAAGAAGAGGAAAAACTAATAAAATTATTAAAAACGCACAGAAAACGAACTAAAACTAAACTGGATTTCAAATCAAAATTGAAAATAATAAACAATTTAAAAAAAAAATCAAGACTAATTGCCTCAGGGTCATGCAAGAGGAATATTACAATGTACAACTGACCACTAGGGGGGGCCGCTGTATAGGAAATCATTTCCCGTTGCATGAAACCATTCCACCGCTAACATGCAGATTACTTTGTCCAGTCAGCAATTCAGGTAACTTAACCCTATCCCTAATGGATGTACTGGACTTGTTCCCAATTCTCGGCGAGTGGAGCTGAACGTTATCAAATTCTGCACCGGGCGATCTGAACAGCCTAGCAGTTAGCAAGAGGGAAGCTTTGTTTAGACGGAGTCCGTTTACAGTCACTCGAGCAAACACATGTCGATGAGTCGGTCTTTTGCATGCTTGGTCACAGAAACAGCATCGGCACCATGGTGATCACGTTCACTGGCAGTATTGTGCATATGTAGGTAGGATCAGCACCCAAGCATAAGAGTATCGCATTGCATCATGTATCCTGTGATTCAAAGCTCTGATCTGTCACCCGCAGGAATTATGAGTAAGATTTCGATATGGGTAAGATCCCGAATTTGCCTCTGGAGATGGATGGATGGATGGATGGATAGATAGAAGCACAGATAGACAGACTCGCAGCTCATCCATCCATTTTCCAGACCGATTCTGCAACACAGGGCCAAGATGAACCAGGATGGACAAAACAAGGGGTCAGACACCAGCCCATTGCGTTATGGGAAATGTATAGATATAAATTCACCTAACTGGACATTTTCGGACAATGGGAGAGAACTGACACGGACAAGCAAACTCCACACACATGGATGGGAGTCCAGTTCACAGCACTGGAAGTATTAGGCTAGGGGTATACACAGAGGCGGGGCCACAGAGCCACTGGCCAAAACTGAAACCTGACTGGCCCCAAGAATGCTCCCTCCCCTGTCACTCACTGATTCAGAACATATCATTGGCTAATAAGGTTGGTCCCTGTCAATTATGGCTCCTCCTTAAAATAATCCTAGAATCGCCCCTGTGTGAGACCATGATCATTCTTACTGAGTCACGATTTAAGTTTTTTATGGAAAATGACTCTTATTCAGCTATTTTAAAAGTGCCCCAGACCCAGGCCGCTGTGCGGGGCACCTACCTGTGTTCTGTGCCAGATGACAGAAGCCCTCGAGTGGCCCAGCTTGTTGCGGCAAGGTCCTTTGTCATAGTGAATCAGGAGGAAATCGTCCTGGTGAGGACAGGAAGTACCGTCAGGTCGCGACCCACCACCATACCGGCACTGGGGCGCGGCACGTTCCACCGAGGCTTGCCAGAGAGCTGGAGAGGCATTTCCCACCCTCCCACCCAGGGAGACTGAAGGTGCAGATCAAAACAAGGACATCACCCCCCGAAGGTATACATGCATATGCAGTTGCGATGGTTTATTCTAGGTAGGGTCTGGAACCCCAGAGACCTGCTGGTTCCTCCCAGTTCCACCCCATCCCCTCTTCTGTGATGATCAGCTTGGAGTAGGTGTGGGGGGCTGCAGTGACCTCATACTGACACCCCCCCCTCCACCCCCTCCCGGTCACCTAGACAATGACCTAGAGAGTCTCTCCCCACTAAAGCAATAGCACTCTAGCGGCCAAATAGTCTGGTATTTTGGGGGTGGGATTTGGGTTATGAACAGGTCCTCAGACCGGGCAGTGGATCACGTGTCCAGACCGTGACGGCGGGGGCACTCACATCCAGCGATTCCAGGCAGTACCAGCAGAAGGCGTGCTTGCAGTTCTTGCACATCATCTGCGCGCAGCCCTCGTCGCGCTCGATGAACACCTTGCACTTGGGGCAGCGTTTGATGGGGGCATCGTCCTCGTCCGTCTTGTACAGAGCACTAGTCAATCGGGGGGGGGGGGGGGGCGCAGAAATGGCTAGATTAGGACCTAACCATTCACCTTCCAACTGCTTCTCCTGGTCAGAGTCACAGTGACCATAAGTTAAGTTAGTTAATTCTTTCCTTCCATCCATCCATCCATCCATCCAATTATACAACCTGATACATAACAGGAACAAACACAAACAGCTTCACATCCCAAGTGGCATCTCTGATACATGACACCTACAAGGGGTTCATGCATGACATTTGTGATGTGAATTACACACCAACAAGGGTCATGTATCAGACATTTGTGATGTGAATTACACACCAACAAGGGTCATGTATCAGACATTTGTGATGTGAATTACACAAACCTTACAGAGTTTAGAAATGGTTTTCCCCCCTCAAAAATTTGTCTACTGGAAAAGGGGAGATTCAGACTCCAATCCCTTCATTATGTTTTAATAACCAAAACTAGTAAAATGCAGTTTGCGAGATGAAAGTTGGCCTTGATATTAGAAACTTAGTTAAAGTTCAATTTAACCAGACTCTCTTTGAGCTTTCCAGTGCTATAGCTGAGCCATGTAGTAGAATTATCATTCTTTTTGCTACTTGCGGTATAGAAAAGGCACTATATCTCAAAGAGATATAAATAATTAATTAAACAAACATTTCTCAGCTCTGGAAGGTATGTGTAATTCACACACCAAATTTCACCAAAATCAAAATCAGTGATGCAAAAATGTTTTTGGGAATTTGTTAAAAGTGGAACGACCCGTAAATGTTTGCGTAGCCCCCTTGTCTTCAGTGCGACACGCTTCCTTATTTGAGAAGGAAGTTCTCTCTCTTTTTTCAGTTTCTGTTTAGTTTTTAATGAGGCCAATCCGGCTACACCAAAGGGCACTGCCATCGGCGTAACTGGGCTGCCCGTACGGGAAGCAGGAGGGCTACCAGCCTAACCACACCTTTCACAAAGCGCCCACAATAGCTGACTCCACAGTCTGAGGGCCACTCTACTTGCTTGGCTCATGTGACCGCATGTCGCGTATCTATGGGAACAGCACGGTGCCCTTAGGCGCCCATAATGGGGACCATAGCCAGTATGGGTCCGGAGGTCGCATGTTATTCAGGGCTTTATGGACCAGGACACTAAAGCCAAACCGTTCTAAGATGGTAATTCCGTGAAAGACCCCACCCCTGCCTTTATACTCCCACAATGCCGAGCTTTCCCGTAGGCCATCCAAAGCACAAGGTGCTTGACATCTTTCCCGCGGTGACCTTGGTGACACAGACATACGGCGTCCCCGCCCCCCCCCCCAAGGCCAGATACCAGTTGGCAGGATTCCAGCTCATAATATTAATCTTCCTGAAAAGTAATTTGTACTGAATAAATCCTAACCTTCTCTGTCTGAGAATCTGCACAAAATATCCGTAAATATACGTCACTAAGGCAGGGTCTCCTCTGGGATTTGAACCAGAATCCTTCAGAATATGTCCTTAGCCAGAAATATAAACATCATGCGCAATAATTTCCTGAATCGTTATCTCTTATTCCCTCAGTGATTAAGGGTGAACTGATCAGTGAGGATGATGGTGGCTGGCATGTGGAGGATGAAGAGGGGGTGGAGCCTACCTGGTCTCTCCGGGGAGGAAGGCGGATATAGGTGGGCTGTCCTGGCAGGCCTGTCCTGGGTGCCAGGTGGCCTTGCAGGTGGAGCAGAACTGCAGGCCGCAGGCAGTGCAGTGGACCACTTGGGGGCGCCGGGCCTCTGTCTCCCTCAGCTGGCACACAGCCTGGCAGGACGAAGACGGGCACCATGTTCGGCACGGGTCCAGCAGCACCTCTGTGAGTGGGTGAGATGAAGCGGCGTTACTGACCCCCTGCACTTCAGCATACGTCCTGTAAGGGGCGCTCTCCACAATGGCTGGCTCTGTGGTCTCCGGGATGGGTGAGGCCAAGCCGGCTTGCACCCCCCCCCCCCTAACACTGATCCCACTGTCTGCTCGCACAATGCGGCCGTGTGCAGGATCGCACCCTGGCATGGGTGCAGGGGTCCCGACAAAACACAACCAGCTGTGTTCTTCCCCTGCCATGGATGTTACTCACACGGACCGCTTAAATGAAGTCACAGGCCCCCGAGTTTGGCGTGCACGCCATGATGGTGAACAAAAGAATCACTACAGGGTAAGAGTGAGTCACTAATCGCTGGGTTTCCCCATGCCAACCCAAATGCCGCTCACTTCAGACCCGGTCCACATGTACAGAGGCCATGCCCACCCCCCCAACCTCCAGGATGCCCATCCCCCAACGTGCCAGTCAACCCCCCCTCCCCAGCTCCCCCCAAAGCAGAGGTAAACACCATCTCTCAGGTGTCCCCCTCTGCATTTACTTACCTGGGGGGGTAACACTCCTGGAGCTTTCGACAGGGACTCCCCACAGCACATGCGACACAGGGAACAGCGCGACGCACCTAAAAACTGCACACTCCGCAGAAAATCCGTGCGGGAAACACACAGCGGGGCCCCAGAACAAGCTGTTCCAGGAGGCTGCTTTTCGTTACCCTTTACTCAACGTGATTTAAGAGCCACACTTTCACATGAGCGCGAGGCTTCTGACTCACGGCCAGAGCAGCTATATTTAAACGCAGTTTCACATATCCGTTTAAAATGTCCAGTTTGGAGCAGTATCTGGACACAGTGCAGTGTACAGTGAGTCTGGACACAGTGCAGTGTACAGTGAGTCTTTAGGAGATACACAAGTTATCCATACGACTAACTACCTGCATAAATCTGTTCTTTTCAATAAGCTCAAGGGGAAAAGTCTCCTAATTTTGATTTTTTTTTTTTACACATAATTTAAATACTGGCATGGTAAAAGCATACCCCCGTACATGTGATGTCATCTTAAAGCCCTTATTGTCCTTTTTAAGAAACACTAAAAGGCTTAGCTGGGTGGCTTGTATAGTATGGAAGATATGAGCAAAAACATAATGTCCTCTACAGAGGACAAAAATGAATTACTGGATCTCAGGAGGATAAGGTAAGTTACTAAAAATGCTGTATAGGAAACAGAACATTTACAGATTTATGTAAAGAAGGTCCAGGACTGAGATGCAGAGGGCTCAAAATACTGTGAAATATTCAGAGCCAGACACACATGCCTGACTACGCTCATAAACATCCAGAGGGCTGCACCAGTGGCTGTCATGACGACAACCCGGGAGCCAGTTCCGCTTCCACGGCGACGACGCAGTTGTCACGACGAGGTTGTCACGGTGCCACTGCCCACTTACCCCTTTCGAACTGCAGCTTTCTGTATCTCTGCATCACCTCCTCCGGCACCATGCCCTCGATCTGGGGGAGGAAGCGTGAGACAGGGATGGGGGCCTCAGATTGGATGCGGCCGCGGCGATCGCTAATGTGGTCTTAGCACAAGCACTTGGTTTAAGCAGGTCCCTTTGAGGGTGTGGGGGGGAGGGCAACCTGGCTGATTACAAGAGCCATCACTATCCTGAGGCCTTGATTGGTCAGGAGACTGACTAAGCAAGGTTGAGCGGTGAGGCCCGGTGCATGCTGGGAATGCACGACACCCACCGGAAAGTGCGTCCACATACCATCTGTCTCATGCAGCCCAGAGCATGTGCCAAGTGTCCACCGCGGTGTAACTCTCTAGCCGGCTTCACCTAACTGACCTAATTCCGTAGATCAGCCGTTCATCGCATTTTAAAATCATCGTTAACTGTTCCCAGAATACACGTAATACGAGTACGATTGTCGACATAATTAAAGTTGGACAAACGAAACCCGGCAGAATCAAACGATTATAACCCACCACTACCCCAGTTCAAAAATGAAAATCCTCCAGCAGAATTTACGCCCTTTCCGAATGTCCCAGAATATTCCCAGGCACACAGGTCACGCCTCCCCTCATGTCGTTTCCACAGCAAAAACCCCTGACAGTTCCTGAACCGAGGCTGGATGTATGGGAACCTCAAATCCCGAAATAGCACGGCCCACTTCCTGTGCTGACTGCTAGCTGATACAGAAAGCAGGTGGGTTTTCATGTGAAAGAGGAAGTCTTAAAGGAGCCCGGCAGACTCAGCAGTAATGAGCGGCAAATCAGCAGAAAAAACAGATAACTGACATTGTTTTATTGGTTTTGTTTAGGGAAGTCTTGCCCATGTCTAGCTCGAATAACTTTTTTTTTTTTAACCTCTTCTGGAAATTGCCTCACGACAAAGGTCTTCCTCTACATATTTCCTCTGATGGATTTTTGCTGGTCCAAAAAATATCACGTTAAAAAGCACCCAGCACCAAGCAAACTACCAAATCTAAAATGTTCAGGAGGGGTGTACCTCATTTTCCTGGAGGTGTCCCTGTTTCGGACAGGCAGAGTCTGGACAGCTAATAGCTGTTTCAAGGCCCTCTTTGATCAGGAGCTCGACGTACTGCTTCAGGCACTGAACATTAGAGAAAAAGGGGACAAGAGAGAAAGTAGCAACACATTTTACTCACTCCTACTGGAAAAGGGAACTCGGCAAGAGAGTTTTTAGTCATACCTCAAAAGATTTTTCTAAGTGCCAAATTTATTATTTTAAATTACTACAATTAGGCAGCAAGTTCACCTTTTGAAAAGCACAATCAGAAATCTGAAACAATAATTGTACCATCAGCAATTATTATTTACTATAAAAGGTGCATTTAATGGTAGTAATTGAGACTCCAGTGGGACGAGCGCTTAGCCAAAAACTAGCGGTGAAAATGATGCTGATGTTTCCTGAAAATCAGAGGCGAGTGATTTTTAAACAGTGGTGCTTTACAATTCAGACGGGCTCCTTCCATCCTGACCTCAATTACATAAGCAGGGGACTGAGTTTTATTGCACACGATTCTGTGATATCTGACAGGTCAAACAGGCTGTACTTAATGCATCCGTTTCTTTCCATCCATCACCAGAACAACACATTCCTTCCCCGTTACCGGATTAAATAATGCAGCCGCGAACAAACAGGGTGCATTTTCTTAATGGCGGCAATTAAAGGATTTTCCGGCAGAAACTCGACGGGAACAGCAGCACTCATTAGGGGTAATGTTCTGCTCATTATAGGTCGGGAACAGTATGTTTCGGAAAGATCCTGTCCTGCATGTAATCAGACAAGCGAGGCTGCGGCCTTATCGTCGTTTCGAATCGGTGAGTGACAGGGCAGGGGTACCCCGGGGGCCGTTGGACTCTTGGGCAAGATCGTTAGCCCCCCATCCCTCCAGGGACTGGGTGACCCGGCTTTCTCTACTGCACATCACTATTAACACATACATCTGCTAAGTAACTTTAGTGCTGATGGATTGTATCGGGATGTGGCTCGAACCAAATGATCATTTCTTAGCCACATGGCCAGACAACAAAACCTTACGACTAAATGGTCTTTCATTCATATGGCTCCCAAATTGCTTTTAATTTATATGCTGGTATTTTAAAATCATGACTGACATGGTCACGGTTATCAGAGTGCAGATTATATCCCTCCCTCAAACATCTAAGAAGAATGGTATCAAGGTCCCTCACATGCCATTACGTTATGGGTTCACATCACGGGTATGGATGCTTATTTCCAGTAGAAACACTTCCGTCTGTCCTCTTGCAGTCGTTTGGAATGGAAACAGAAGGGGGCGCTAGAACTGAAGACGACCTGGGTCACACATGGACTCCCTTACCAGCGTGCAAAAGACACATTGGCACTGCGTGATGGTGGTCATCTGCTCCAGGGGAAACTCCCCAAGGCACAACTTGCAGGAGACCAGCGGGTCCAGAGCCAGGTCCCAGGTGGGTCGGAACCTGGCCGTCGTCATGGCGCCCGGCGGAGTTCTGGAAGGCAGCAGAGAACACAACAGCCCTTTGTCAAGCGGGGCGGCCATCTGGATTGGCTGACACATCTGAGCACACTCAGTAAGGACTAATGAGTAACTTGCAGATTCACATAAACAAAGCTGCTTGAGTCGGTGCCCTGACAGGGGGAGCGGAGAGGAGAACCACAGCACGCGGGAGAATGAAGCACCAACGAGTGAAAAAGACAAGAAGCCCAAATAGGTGCCAGGTGATGGAAAGTGTTAGAATGGGGTGGGGAGATGAGAGCAGACCAAATGACGTACTGGTAATGGTAACGTTATGGTACTGGTAATGGTAACGACTGGTAATGACCGGGGGTGATTTTCTTAAGGTGGGGGGCATAATTCATAGAGAGGGACCAAACTTATCATAGCACTCAAGAGGCCACCTGGGGCCAGTACCCCCGTAGCCCGCCCCCATCTAGTGCCACTAGCCCCGCCCCCATCTATGTGCCACTAGCCCCGCCCCCATCTATGTGCCACTAGCCCCGCCCATATCTATATGCCACTAGCCCCGCCCCCATCTATGTGCCACTAGCCCCGCCCCCATCTATGTGCCACTAGCCCCGCCCCCATCTATGTGCCACTAGCCCCGCCCCCATCTATGTGCCACTAGCCCCGCCCCCATCTATGTGCCACTAGCCCCGCCCCCATCTATGTGCCACTAGCCCCGCCCCCATCTATGTGCCACTAGCCCCGCCCCTATCTATGTGCCACTAGCCCTGCCCCTATCTATATGCCACTAGCCCCGCCCCTATCTCTATGCCACTAGCCCCGCCCCTATCTATACCCCTGGAAATGATGTTTGGGTAGGATGAATAAATGGGCTTTGGTCCACCCCCCCCCTTACCCCCCCCCTTGCCCCCCCCTACAAATATGTTCAACAGAGTTTACAGTCTGCATCACAATGGCTGGTGTCCCGTCTTGGGTACTGCCCTAGACCTCCTGGGATACGCTTTGACTCACCACGTTCCCCCCAAGGATGTGGACAGGATGTTTTGAAAATCAGTCTGCACCCATGGAGCACCTCTCTGAAGAGTGGGGGAGGTAAAACCAAACAAACAAACAAAAAGCCCTTTCTGACACCTCCTCCTGCCAAGGCGAGTTTTCTGCTCTCCCACCCGCTTTGCCATCTCAAACGGGCACCTCCCCCCTCCAGAAAAGTGTAAACGCGGCTATGTGGCAAAGAAGCGCGGCTGAGATGAGTCACGTGTCGACACGTGTTCCACAGCTGCTAGGCAACAAGCCGGAGCCCCAGGGGAGTCTGTGAGACCCCCCTTGGAGAAAGCTGAAAGCTCGGCATGGGGGGTGGGAGGGAGACAGGTATGCCGCCCCCGGTTTGGGAAGGTCAGGGAACTGCTCCAATATTTACCAGGTCAATACTGCAAACATTTAAATAATTGGGAGGTAAAATAAATAATTAAGTCGGTGTTGACACTGACCAGCCGGCTGACATCCCAAAGCAATTCGCTGTGAATAATTAGTGAGTCTGGTGGAGGCACGAGTCCGACCTGGGAGGGGAAGAACTGCGAGTGGTACCACCCTCAGACAAAGTCTCTCCAGGACCGGGAGGATGTGGACGCGTGGGGAGCGCTTAGCGACATCGGCTAACTGCGGCGCCCCCTGTCTGTCTGTCTGTGACAGTGCCAGCAAAGAGAGGGCCAGCTGTACTGCAGAGGAACAACCACACAGAGCTACAGACCCGAGGGCCTGGGGCGGCACAGGTGCTGTCATCGTCATCACTGCACATCCCTCAGAACAACGCGCCATAGACAAATATTCCTTAATGAGGCTCCATTAGGCTCTTGGGAGTTTTACATACACAAAATGTTCTGAGGGCAGAAAGAAAAATAATTGCTTCAAAGAAATAACCAATCAGGTTGTAGAGGAGGCAGAACCAAACAATCAGATGCTAGTTGATTGGACCCACCTCCTTTACAATCTGATTGGTTCTCTCGCTGAACAAATCATTTTCCCTTCTGTCCTCAGAACATTATTGTACAAGTAAAACTCCCATGAACCTCCGGGAGGGACTTCTTAATTTCCAAAAAAGACCCTGTGGGGGAACAAAAACCAATTTATGCAAGAGTACACCTTCAATAAACTCGTGGTACACCATCAGAGACAACGAGGAAACAAAACCTTTGCAGATATTACAGAAGCATCTACAATGATGAAGCCATACTAAGATCAGGCTCAAGCATGTATTTTATAGGTGTGACAGAAAAACGAGACATTTAAGATGTAGTGACGTGTCCACCGTAGATAGAATATCGAACGCTGTGTAACGTGGTGGAAAAAAAATCCCATACAACCTTTGGCTGAAGAGCCAATCGAGCCGGCTCCCTCGGCTCGAGCAGCCGCTCGCGTCAGTCTGCTCCGATACCAGCTTCCGCAGAGCGCCGACACCGGACGCCATTGGCAGCCGTTCAGGAGTTCGGAAAGAGCCTGGGAAACCGCAGGTGGACCACAGTGCCACAGGCGGGAGGCAGCCTTAACAGCGGCCCAGCGAAGAAGCTTTCGGCATGATTACATAACATCGTATCGAGCCATTGCATAAGCTCTATTTATAACCTATCTAGGTTACCGTTCTATTACAACACTCATCTTCCCCTGACGGGGGCATTCCTACCTATTATGCAGAAGCCGTCCAGGGATTGAGAGGATTTGCGAGTATAATTTTCAGTAACGGAACACTCTGGAAGCGGATCCCAGTTTGTGAGTAGAAAGTTACGGAAGGGCTCCGCAGAAAACTTTGAAGGGCGCTGACGGCTTCAGAGCAAGAGGGAAGGCAGCAAAGCAAAACAGGTCACTTGAGTGAGCGTGTCTCCGTTAACTGCCTATGTTTATATCACGCCCGCCCCCCCCACCCACTCCACCCTCCCCACCGCCCATTTTATCTTGGGTGCAGCTTCAGCCAAACGATCTGACGTCCTCGGTACTGCAAACATGGGATGAATGACCGGAAAGTCATTCATCAGCTGCAAGCTTTTAAAGAGATTCTTAAAGAACTGCATTATTTTTTTCAGCGGGCGGCCTACAGATCTCACAGCATTTCAGGAACGCATTTGCTTGAAGCAAAATCATCAAAAGAAATACCATAGTCAAAATTACATTTACGTTTTATCTTCTTATCAGACGCTTTCAATTGAGAAACATCGCTCTGCTGGCCCGGGGATATGAACTAGCCGAAGACATAAGGTTTGGTTTCTATACCTGTAGGGACCAAATCAACTCCCTAAACCCCCTAAAAACACACGGCACTCCCACAATATCAGTAGAGATCTCCCTACCATCCATACCCAAATCTAAGCACTTGGAACAGACAACCTTCCGATCGCAGGCACTCTGCACTAACCTGCCTAGCCACACATCACCCACTAAATGTCCCATTTCTGCATGTGGACGTGAAACCCAGTGGACACAGTACATGCTGTGGTTCTCCTCTCCGCTCCCCCTGCAGCTGCCGAACCCGAGACCGATTGGGCGAGGTTGGAGATCCCGGCCTCAGACACAGGAGGCGCTGTGTAGGAGGGGAACGTGTCCTGGCAAAGTGTCCCGTAATTAGGCAGCCGGAGTCGGGACCCAGGCGCTTCAGGTCGACTGGACAGCGTGAAGCTCCTTGTCCACAACGTCGGCCTCAACACACTGCCCCTTGTCTTCGGGGGAGGGGCACAAAGGGGCCGCTTGTCCGACACTCACAAGCCCTTCTTCTGCTCGCTCGGAGTCGGTCGGGGAACGGCTAAGAAAAAGAGCATTCATGTTCCCCGAGTTTTAGCGGGTCCCTCGAGAATCCCGAGCTATCGTCGGCTTATGGGCCGCTCGAAGATGGCGAGGGGGGGGCAAGTATTCTGCACCTTATCTTCTTTCCATCTCTCGTTGTTAAACTTCCCCGTAGAGACCTTTCAGTTACACGGGATGCACAGTTTGCTGTTTTTTGCTGCTTCACTGGTATCGACGCGAGCCGGGGATGACAGAATGCCAGCCTGCTGTCCTTCACTTTGATTATCTACGCTAGTGGTGCAGATACAAACAAATGTACTTTAAACCACAGTTCTGCGAAAACATCTTTGATGTACTAGCCCAGGAATCGACCCATTCACCAAGTCAATTGAAATAAATCTTTCAGTGTGGTTTTCATCCAGTGTAATCCATTATGCTGCTCCAAACCCCACCTATATATCTGCGATTGGTGCCTGGGAGTGAGTGACATCTGACCCCCCCCCAATAGCTGGCTCCTCAGGCTGTGACCTCACTATCAACCCTCTAATCATCCGTCTGAAGCATGGCACAGATAAGTAAATCAAAACCCCTTAAAGAAGAAGGTGCAGTGATGAAGTTCAAATGAAGGCTGGGACAATAGCGCGTCTTACTTTTTTGTTTGATCTATTGAATAAATATATGCAAGTTTGAGCAAGAACAAATTTAAATGCTACAATAGGCACATGAAAATGACACTTTTAAAGCACAATGTTTCAATTTAGCTTAGCCGCTCTTGCTAACAGCCCACTAGCGGCTAGCATTTTAGCACGTGAGCTTGTCTCATCAGGCTTGCGTAGCCGGCTGCACACAGGGTTCCAGACGGCACACGTCAGCCTCACGTCAGCCAGCATCTGCATGGCTATTCATGGAGCCCGAATCGCGCCGCTGCTTCCTGAGCACCTCAATCCCAGCTAGCTGATCCAGATAAAAACAATAACCACGACAGAGCCAAAGGGTCGCCATGGCTGCATTTTTTAAGGTTTTTTTTTTTTTTAACCCTTGTGCTCACACGGGACAGATGCCAGGAGACTGTTTTCAGTGCCTCTGATCAGTGAGGCCTGTCAACGAGGTGAAACGTCAATTCAGTGCAGGCACTTAAACAAACAGCCGCGTCAGGTCCAAGTCTGCCTCGTACTGGGCTGTCTGGGAGGCTGGCCTTGGAATCTAGCATAAAGGGAGAGAGAAACTGGGATTTTGCCAGCCCCCTGACTGAGACATGCAATCCCCCCCCCCAGGCTCCGCGCTCCTGGGGGACAGCTACCCCCCAGGCCATGATCGCTCATCACACTGCGGTCTCCCTCGATCCCTCCTGATTTTGGGTTTAAAGTACAACAAAGCCTCTGGCTAAGATTACTGCACATACAGCAGCATAATGAATATTATCAAACATTAAAACATTGACTTTCCTTTCAGACAATACATTCACCCAATACCTATAACGTTTCCCAGTCCCTGAGGTCTGATAGCCACCAGATGCATGCAGACTGTCGTCTCCTCTAGTGAGTGAACAGCCTGACAAAATCGACGTTCATTCACCCAGGCGATTTTTGGCAAAGAGGATCCAAATAAAGCCCTTTGATATTTTCCCGGAGCACAGGACTTCACGCTCCCACTGTGTGCAAAATTGGATGGCATTCTGCAACAGGCTCTACCCAAGTTTGTCATGAAGCAACATGTGTGTTTGGGGATTTGAATTATCACCAAGCATTCCAGGAAAAAAAAAAAAAAAAAAACTCTTCCAATTTACATTTATTAAATTACGTTTACGTTATATTTTTACATTTATTAAATTACGTTTACGTTATTTTTACATTTATTAAATTACGTTTACGTTATTAAACGTCAGACCCGCCCGGTACAAGAGCAAAGCCATTTCTAGAGGGTGTTGCCTGTCATCCAAAATAACACGACACATCATCTGCGGGGGGGGGGGGGGGGAAAGAATTGTATATTGTGTGAAGAACGCTGAATTTCCAGAGGACGCCATTATTGTAAGGGCAAGGAATGCTTCAATCCCTGATAATTGTAAAGGCAGCATTTAAACACTGAAGTCAAAGCTTAAAATTGACAACATGCCAGAGTATAAAAGCCGGACAGCTTGCAGACACCCCCCCCCCCATATGAAACCAAGTGTGCCTTGTCAAATGTGCTGATGTCAAAAGAAAAGACAGAAGATGAAAACGCCTTTCTGGATGTAAACATTTACGATAAGCACAAGCAGGGAAGAGGATTTATAAAGATGGGTCCAGTCCACCAATTACAACATGACCCCCCCGCACCCCCCCAGATGTTGTGAGTTTGTTCTCCGTGTTGCACTGGTTTCCTCTGGGTACTCTGGCTTCCCACCACAATCCAAAAGAAAAGATGATTGGATAGATGGAAGGAAAAACTGCAGCACAGAATGCATAAAACAAACGGTCTTCAACACAAGCTCGTAAATCAATAGGCGTGCTGCATTACATACCATCCATCCACCTTCCCAACAACCCATCCTGCTTGTGATGCTTACAAGACCAAAATTAAACCAGGAGGAGCACCAGTGCCTTAACCAGTTTAACCAGAGCTCACTGGGAACAGTAACACTGGACTGACAAGAATTACGTAATTTATACCCTGAATTAAATTAATTCCAACAGAAAAAGTGCAGTTCAGCAACCAAACTCTGTTGTTATTCCTCTATTTCAAATTGTTTCACTTTTTATGTGCAAAAGGTGTTATTAAGTCTTTGTGAAACCCATGAATCACGCACACAAACCGTCTGCTGACACTTCAAGCTAAACCTTATTACAGAACAAACAGTCAGGAGACCAGAAACTAATTAATTTTCAAACAGCAGTAGCTCTGCCAACAACGTGCATGGAAATACTATCAGGAAAAAGATCAATAGTTAAGCATTTCTCTTATTATTTTCCAACAACAGCGCCGTTTGGTGGATGGTGCCCAGGCCCTTCACAAGCCTGTATCTGTGTGTTCTGCTGAGTTCTCCCTGTGCCCTCTGGGCACTCGATTGTCCCCCCACAGTCCAAAGACATGTGGCATCCATGAATTGCCTATAATGTGCGAGACTGTGCCCAGCAATGAACTGGCACCCCGTCCAGGGTATACCGCAGTCCAAAGCTGCCTTGGATAGGTTCTGTATATCCCTGGTCCAGTAATAAGTGGGATGATGGAATGATTTGGGTTGCAATTACCCTAAATCCATCATGAGTCCATGGTGTCCCTGTCTCATGACCAGAGGCGGATAGTTCAGGTCCAGAGAGTAAAAGTCCAGACCAAGATTTTGTTTCAAACAATCAGTTAAGTGTTCTGTGAGTCTTTATACTCAACTGGCTGGCTGAAACAAAATCTTGGTCTGGACTTTTACTCTCTGGACCTGAACTATCCGCCTCTGCTCATGACCAGTGTTTCCAGTTATTCGTATTCACCATGACCCCTGTGCCGGATGAGCAGCTACGGAATTTGGGTGGATGGATTCTCCACGTGAACCGTGACCGGCGCATTTGCAAGACCCAGCTAAATCCCCAGCGATCAGCCAATCGGCTGGTCCCGCTCCTGCCAGACCTGCCTGGCAGATCTAGGGCGCGGGTCACTGCGGTGAACTTGCCAGACCTCTCAGCCTTGGACGGGAGCTATTTAAAAACCACCGGCAGTCAGCACTTGTGTGCCATGACAGATAATTCACTAGGGACACCGCTGTGCTTGAACAACACTGAGAAGGCGAAAAGATGTGTTTTGGGAAGCTTTTCCCTCCGACACATTTAAGTTATTGCGTACATAGAGCTACAGGGTACGATTTTGCGCAACGAAGCTCGTAAAATGTCTTGAATGTCGTCCTGCACATTGGCTACCGTAACTAAGTTGGCTTAGAAATGACCTTAAGCATTTGGACATAGAACACAGCCCCACCCAGACTGTTTACAAGACCCCAAATAAATCCGGGCTCCTGAAGCGAGATCACGCACCCCGCTGCAGCGCTTAGCCGTGCGGGGACACCGTGTACGTGGGAGTCAGTTCCGTCCCCAGCTCTCCCCGGGCACCGGTGACACGGAGAGGCCTGTTCCGAAGCCGGGAACAGGCTGGACCCTCGGCCGGCTGCCAGAGGGCATAGGGCCCTCGACGCAGCCAACGTGTCAGCTTATCTACTCAGCAGTAGCGGAGAGAATCAGAGCGGGCTACGCAAACAGGCCCGTCGTGACTTCCCACCTGTATGGGGCTCAGGCAAACAGAGAATTCTATTTTCAACTGCAAAGAATAAAACTATATTGTGAAATTCTGATAACATATCTGTCCCTGTAAAATACACGGCAGTCGGGATTGCCGACAATCACCATTCGGCTTGACACACTTCCTGCCGGCTGCATTGTTAGCTTCCACTGAGTGAATCCAGTCAGTCATTTACGAAATGCCTCATTTGATCCCTCAGTCTTCTCTAAACATCATCAAGAATGTTATCAATGTCTTAGGAGTTTCCTTTTTGTAATGACAGATTCTGTAAACAATGGCTTGGCCTTAAAGGATGAGCCGCTACCATAAGTCTTATATATCGGATCTTCAATGGTTTCACGCATGAAAGAAAGCATACAGAGGAACACACTGTATATAGTCCTTAGCAACACTTGAATTCCATCACTGCCAATGTTCTGATGTAAGCTCGCTATTGGATGGGAGTGCCTGTGATGTCATAACGAAGGCACGTGGAATGGCCACAGTGTGGCTCATCACATGAAAAGCAAACACCAATAAAACTCCGAATACTAAAACTATGGTAAGGAAAACATTTTCATTGGCTAGTATATGAAAGGTGGTGCCCCGGTTAAGAGGTGATTCATTTTACATGGCGGTTACTGTCAGACAAGGAGGAATTTTTGCATGGTAATTCAACCTGAGGTGATAATGATCGCTCTGTTCTCTGGGATATAGTCTGCTTTCAGATTCGACTTCAATAATAAGAAACAGTAAAGATCATTTTCATACTTCCTCAGGGACCGACAGCCTTGACGCCACCTTCCCGTGGTGGGAGAAATGAGGAAAACACAGATGGACATGCAACAGTGATTCCCAACCCGGTCTTCAGGAACCCACAGACGGTCCATGTTTTCGCTCCTTCCCGAGACACTGACATTCAGCCTTAATTCTTATGTTCTGGCTGCATGGGGTCTCTGCAGTAAGAAGGGTCAGACTGCCAGGGTGCTGTCTGAGGAAACAAGAGCAGTTCCTGAACACACAGACTGGACCATTTGACCGAACCTCCTGTTGATGGCCACTAGGGCGTAAGCTGACCTGAGCCAATGAAACGTAATATCAAGCCAACCGAAAGACAGGACTGAATTTGTTCCTCCAAAAATCCAATTCATGCATAAATTTCTCTATTTGCCCCAGTTAACTTGACCCTCTAAATTAAAGTTTTCTGTACATTTCTCCACCCTACTTCCTCCCAGGAATATGAACATTTCCTACACAAAAGTGGATGCACATCTATCCATCCATCCGTCTTCTAACTGTTTATTGTGCTCAGTTACCAGATGGACGTATAAATTTTTTAAAATAAGACAAATACCGCTTCATTCAGTTAAGACAATGAGCACAATGGGAACTTCTGGAGCAACCACAAAAACAACACAATAGTCCTGTTCAACTGCAGCTAGTGGACACAAATATTTGCGACAGACACTTCTGGATTAGCATGGCATGCTGCAACACGGCGCAGCACTACTGCTGCTGTCCCGAGGTTGCGGGTTTAATCCCGTCCTCCTGTAGTCCAATTACATCGGCTGGCATCTCTATGTTGTGCCCTGCAATAGACTGGTATCCCAATCCAGGCTGTATCCCTGCTTTGCGCCCCATGTTGGCTTGCATAGGATCCTTACTGATAACCCTGCATTAAATAAACATGGATGGATCGACTTTGGACAAAGTTTACCACATTTCTCAGACTTGCTTAATGGTGTCCCATCTCTTGTTCCGATCTCGGCGCACATGTTCTCAATCATTACCCATTAAAATCCAGTATCAAGAAAATGTTTCCTTCTTGGAGGACAATCACGATGCTAGAGACGGGCAGACTTCGATCCCGAGCTAACTGGAATCACCGGGATACGCGAAGAGAGCCAAGAAGCAGCTGTTTGGGTGGAACAGTTAAACGGCGCTCACAGGGAAGTGGATTTTCCCTCGTTTTTGGCACCGCAGCCAAGAGAGGCCTAAGATGCTTTCTGAAAAAGCCAGAGTGTTTCTCAAGGCCAGTCTACCTGGAAAAAGTGTCTCTCTTCTGAAGCCCATTTCCAAGGTTCCTTTTGTGAAGCTACAGATTCCTCATTCCATCTCCGTATCTGAATAACACACATACACACCTGATAAACAACCATCAGAAAGGGACTAATACGGCCCAGGAGAATTTCTCGCGCACCTGTTGCATTATATTGAAATTCTCCGTTGAAAGTGTGTTTGTTTATTTCTCTCCTTAATCATTTCTTTTAAGCTGCTACATCTGTTAGGTTCTACCTCCCAAGCCTTGGGACAATTCAGCATTACATGTAGCCAACCTGCCGTCAACCTGAACAAAACAGAAATAAACACACTATTAAAAATAGGTAGCATTTGAGTCAGCCGGCACACCCCGACTCCGGGGACGGGAGTGCGGAACGCCTGCCCGCTCAGCCCGAAGGCATTCCTGCTATGTGAGAAACAATCAGGGGTAGTAACTGACACTTGGGCTCCACTGAGATGCCAGCTTCTGTACACAAGCCTGCAGGTATTCCGGGTTCATTCGGTATTTCTAGGCACATTCGAAGAGTATTGTCATCCCTACTTTCCACATCGAGTATAGACTCTGCATAACAGATGGAAAAAAAGTTCCACCTTGCATTAAGCAGGTCTGCCAATTTCTCAATGTCCTGTGGTGGCTTTGGGAAGCAGCAGGAGATGCAATCCACGTAGATGGTTTGTAACGACTGTTTGAGCCTCAAGGAAACCTAATTTCAACATCCCTCTCCTGATCCCAGGACCTTTTTCAAACACATCACCCACCCATCCATCTTACAACCACTTATCTTGTACAATGTTGTTGGGGGTTGGTGCCTAGCTAAGGAAACACAGGGAGAGAGGCAGGGATGGTAAGCCAGTCCACTGCAAGGCGCACGCACAATCATATCTGCCAGCAAACTCCACACGCAAAGATAAAGGCGGGACTCAAACCACAAACCTGAAGGTGTGACGCTCCAATGCCATCCACAGAGCCAATGTACCGGATAAATTCCTAAGTTATGGCTGGTTTAACTAGCTAATTAGTCATTTAATTACGCAAGTAATTATGATCTGGACAGCCAAGGTGACACTGACAGTAATCCTTAGAATCTCTGACAACGAATTACTGCAGAATTTCTCCCCTGCTTCTCATAAAAAAAAAAAAAGTTAAGATAAACAAAGTCACTGGAATTCCAGCTCAACATTTGCCAGGTCAAGTAACCCGACCAGCAACGGTCATGGTAAAGTTACACTGACACAGAGCGCAGTCAGGGGGGTGGGCAGGGCCGGCTGAAGCCCCTGTGGAGCACTACGTAAATAACACCCCTTCCCTGCCCCCTCCCCCGGCAAGCTTCAACGCCAATAAAATTGGCTTGCTAAGTCGGCCCTTGGTGACCACCTATATCACTCAATGGGTTGACCGGCACTAGGTTCAGGATAAAACAGATGAAACAATATCAATAGCCCTAAAGCTAACCCGCGATCTGGGGCAAACGGGAACTGAGAAGGGGTTTTTGGGGCAATACGGCACGCGCATGTAGAAGGAGGCGGCGTGGGTGACCATGATCAGCATCAACTGCTACTGCAGGCCGTAAAGTAAATTCTAAGGGTCCTGAGGAGGAAAAGAAGGTCCTGGCAGACAGGGTCTGTCCCAGAACACACACCTATCACAGTTTCATTAAAGAAACACTACGGCGTCGATACTGATGGGAGAGTAATGCCCTCCAGGCCGGCCGGCGAACACTCAGCCCGACCCCCGTGGGCCATGGGTCCCATTCGGCAACATCTTTACCGAGCAAATCCAGTAAGTGACGAGAACTCCAGTCAATTTTGCCATAACACAAATTCTGAGTTTCCCTGGAAGGGAGATCACATGACCGCCGTCCCGGCGATGTCACAGTGCTCAGGTGTGACGTGAGAGCTTCTTAACTTAAGCTCTGCATGCCGGAGCGTGGAGGTGGACAGCTTCCTCGCTCGGCCTCAGATAACCGGCCTGTTTTTAAACCAGCATCTCGGCTCGGCTCCCGGTCATCGTCTGTCACAGCTACAGCGTGTAGCTTTTCCTGCTCAGCCGTTTCCAAAGGCACCTCCTCATTTGGACTGGTACGGGGCTGGGACATGTCAACCTCCCCCTCATGCAGCATCGGTGAGGCCGATTTGCTTACTTACTCCCGGCCCCCCCCTCCAGAGATCATCTTCACTCCCCTCCCTCCGGCCCAGTTGGTGTAACACGCTTCCCAGGAACCTTTTTCACAAGGAAAACTGCCACTTTTCCAAAATGTTCAGGTCCCTGAATCTGAATAATGCTTGACAGTGATAATGTAAAACACACATTTGGCCACAGAATTCTTCTGGACACCAAAAACAACTTTGTGTTCCTTATAAGCACAACTGTTGCACATACATAATCAACTAAAGAGACTTTCTGGGCTGACAGAAGCTTTTTAAATGGAATTTTTCCAAGTACGGTGCCATGACTTAAGTTAAAATAATGAGGGTTAATAAATCTACCATTTAATTAAATGTTCTGAATAACTTCCAATGCAGTCCTACTTTTCTATTTTATATACACATGCAATAATGACTCAGTTGAAACTCAGAGGTTAAGTTTAACTGAAAGATAAATTATGACTGTATTACTCTGAAGGTAACCTCTAAGAGCATGACATAACCTGGTGATACAAGATCAACAAACAGAGCACCAATTAAATACAGTATATATGTTTTTGCCTACAGTTTCCTCAGGATAATTTATGAGTTTCTTATAACAGTAGCTTTGGCAAAATAGCAGCAACAGGAGAGAGTGACTGGATGGACATTTCAGGTTCACATCCCAAAAGGAACCTGAACATATAAATTTAGTATACTAACATTGAACAATATGCCCTTCCTTAAAAAGAATCAATGACAAAAAGGCAACTTCACTTCTATAACAGAGAGCTAAGCAAAACGTCAAATTAAACATAAATCCATGTAACAATAGCAAAAATTGTTGAGATAAATATAAGGATAGCTACAATGTAGGAAAAGGAAGAAGGCAAAGTTCCCCTATCTGGTAAAAACGAATATTCAGATACAGTAGTACCGATTCCTTATATTATTCCATCTGTTTCAGTAAAGGCACGCGCAGTATTACAGTTAGAAGGTCCGTAGTGTTGCAAGCATGAATGCACACAACGCAGAAAGCCTTGGCTCTCATTTTTAATACAAACCTCAAATAAACACGTAGAGATAACTACATCTCTCAGTCCCAGCCTCTGCGCGTACGGAGTTTGCATAATCTCCCCGTATCGTCATGTTTCTTCCGGGTACTCCGGTCCGGTTTCCCCCCACAGTCCAAAAACATGCTGAGGCTGATAGGCGTGACCAAATCACGCAAATGTGTGCATGTACATGTGAATGGTGTGTGAATGTGCCCTGCGATGGGTTGGCGCCCCATCCTGGGTTGTTCCCCGCCCGTCGCCCCCGGACGCCCAGCGACCCTGTACAGGACAAGGGAATATGGAAAATGGATGGATGCTATTCTAGAAATATGCCGTTACATCCACATTTCAAACTTATGGCGTGGTATAAGGACGTTTCCCCACCTACCTGCGGATAAATCACCTGCACAAACACGGTTTTCTCCTAAAGGTCCCTGTTTTAGACTAAATAGTGCGAAATGCATTGATGATAGTCGATGAAGTTGCAACGAAAAAACAGCTGGAAACAAACACACAAAAAAAGGAATCGGACAGACAAAAAGTAGGCTCTTCATGGCCAAAACTGGTGTTAATAAACAGCAATACGATCATATGCATCACGCTGAAGACGCCGGGTTCTCATCAAACGGCCTGTCGATCATAAAACGGGGGAAAGCAAATTAAAAAGACAGACATTACCTCGGCTCTGGTGTGCTCGCCGTTATCTCCCGGTAATGGTCCCCCGGCGAAGACGCCGGCTGAGTTTCCCGAGATGCTGCTTCGGATTAAACTGGCATATGGCTCGTGCGTGCGGCTATTCAAATAACACGCTTTCAGCTTTTCCGCATTTCTTAAGTATTGCACATGATCCACCGAGTTATATGCCCATGACATCCACGAAAACGTATTACTTCTATATTAGGAACCTGACGGGAGGGGAAAAAAACAGCGCGTTACAAGACAAATAACGCTAATGACTATCTTTGACCCATTTACCCCAAAAGTAAATTTCGGGTATTTCAATCGAAATGCAATCCTGGCCAGTTAGATGGCGACCTAATCTGTGCATGTATTTATCTGTGTTAATTTAGTAGCTTCTTAGTTTATAGATTCACGGAAAGCCTCCGATCCCTCCCAGGCGACGTAGCCTATTTTATAGCCAGACCATCGGCAATGTCTTACATAATTAATATTATATCAATATGACCGCCGACGTATTCCCAGGTACCTTGACAAAGCCCAACTTCGCTCACCAGGGAGAAGAATCAGTTGTTCCGTGACACCCGCTGGACAGACGCCATTTAAATCGTATCCTCATCCAGTTCGACCGCAACCCTGCTACACTGAAACTAAAGCATTGGGGAAAAAAATAAAAACGGCGCCCTCTTTCGGCCAAGAGCCGCCGTGTGCAAAACTCTTGCCTGTCATGAGAGTGATGCCAAATTCTTGGGTCACAGTGTTAAACACCTAGGCGGTACCAGTCCTAGCTATTGTGGCGTCCTAGGTGAGGCAAAGAGAAATTAGTTAGCAAGTCGGCGCACCCTCAGAAATTGGCGCCCTAGGCGGCCATCTATGTTGCCTATAGGACTGGCCGGCCCTGCACCTAGGATCTCCTTCCCAGTTATCGGTGTTAAGGGTTCAAGTAATGTAGCAGATGGAACCCTATTGTTTTTTTATTATTATTATTATTATTTATTATTATTATTATTATTATTATTATTTTCCCAACATATCTTACAATTATATAAAATCTGATTATACATCATTCCTGGCAGAGAGAAAATTCTCAAGTCAACCCATGCGGTACAGTACACAGTGAAATGAAACAGCGTTCCTCCAGAACCAAAAACAACGTAAAACAACACAGGACTTCAAAACCTACACAAAACGACATAAAGATCATGTGCCTGCAAACATGTGCAAACACTGCAGGACAGTACAGGACAGTGCAGGAAGACAAGACAGTGGCACAAACGAAGACAGTGCAGCACTGGGGAGTGCAGATATTTACAGCTGCAAAATGCAGGAGGCTGTGCAGAGATGTGACAGTATATTAATAAAAACAATGTAAATGCATGTAGCTAACAGAAATAGCATAGTAGTAACACTATCGATAAAACCATGTCATCTAAAGGATAAGGGGGATAATGTGCTTCTGCTCCCAGCAGATCTTTAAAAATATGCTCTACATAATTAGTAGATCCCTGTACATTATGAGGTAGGCTAATGAACGGAGAAAAATACAGCCATACAATTCAGAAATATTATAATAACCCTGCGTCCATTTCCAAAAGTGATGGAATAAAGTGATAAACTATCAAGTGTGTCGAAATAGTGCTTTTTAAAAGTTTTTAAGAAACAGAATTATTGCAATAATACACCACTTTATCCACATCTACAATGGAGCTGTCTTGTTTAAAAATGTAAGTGTACATCAGCTATACCGCTATATGGAAATGACATCATTAATTATAACAGAGGTCAACATTTCAGGTCCAGAAAGTAAAAATTCAGACCGACACAAGTGGTTGGTTGAAACAAAATCTTGTTCTGGATTTTTTTTTTTTGGGGGGGAGGGGGGGGCTGAAATGTCCACCTTTGGTTATGATGAAGAAAATTTGTTAAAAAGTTAAAAACTGTGGGTAGCCCAATGGCTCACACTTCTCAGTGGGGGGGTCAAATCCTGCCTATGCTATGTGTGTGTTGGGTTTGCATGGTACTCTGTGTTATACCAGTTCCCTTCCACAATGTAAAGGCATATAGTTGGTTTAGCTAACGCCAGGTGTCCCGCCCAGGGTGTCCCCAGCCTCGTGCCCCCCAGCCTCGTGCCCTGTGCTGTCGGGAATATGCTCCAATCCCCCGTGTTCCTGACCAGGGCAAGCAGCAAGATACATACAGATGAAACTATGGTAAAAATATTTTATTTACATAAATGAAATGCAAAGAAATTAGCTTAAAATCAATATTAATAAATAAAAAGAATAGAATTACAGGAGAACTACAATGGAAATTATTGTAGACAATGTAATACACAGAAACACAAGTACAAGTTAAAAATAATTATATATTTTTAGAAATATAGCAATATACAGTGAATTTCAATATACTTCACGAAAAAAAAAAAAAAAACCTCAAGAAAACAAACAGCTCAATCCACTGGCTTCCGGAAATCACCAGTCCAGTTTCATATCAGTTTTACTCCACAGATATCTGCCACCCCTCTTTAGAAACATCTTCTCGTCGAAGCCGCTGAACTGAACGGCGTTCTCCACACCCACGTCAAGGATGGACTTCGAGGGGTCCTTCCGTCCCTCTCTGCAATCGAGAAAGCGCATCTAGAGGGAAAAAGAACGCTATACAGTTAAGATAAGTTAATATAACAGTACTCTGTCACTGTCACGTTTATTTATTACCGGTAAATTGCTGTTATCGGTATAGGACGAGTCGCGGCAAGTCGCAGAGGAAGTTACCATGCGCTACTCCTCGGTAAGTTTGCAAACATCGCTTGCGCAAACTCGTGCAGTATAAATGAATGAGAGGAGAAAATGAAACCCCCGATGAGGTGAGCGAGTTTTGTGAAACTCTCAACGGCAGCGTGCCCGGGACCAATTTTCTTTTCAATACGGAGACAAGCAGGGGCTTTGCTGCAATCAATGCACCGCTGATCATGCAGAAACAATGCGCCTTTCTTTATTACTTATTATAAATGACTTAACGCCACTGCATACCAGGAAACGCGTAACCACAAAACACAGTTGAAGTTTTCCTGTCATACCGATTTAAAGTAAAGCAGTTTATATAAGAGTTAAATCAAGGCCATATTGTCAAATACAGATTACAACGGCTGTTTCAGATGAAATGAGATTAGGCGATAAGGATGTAAGTATGGACATAAAATTTCTTCCATCATATAATTCTAGAACAGTGCCATAATGTTTTTTCCATAAACATCTGCCAGTCGGAACAGTCGCTATATATTCATTATAAATTACGTGGTGTCTATGTGAACCAGGGAAAATTGCTGACGTGTGGTCAAGGTGAATGAGAACGATTTTGAATTTAAAGTGGTATGAAATTAAGTCACGTAGGAGCGTGTTATGTAGGCCCTGTCTGACGTTCAGGATATAAAGGAGGTCACCATTTGCAAATGCCAAGATGATTAAAATGTATAACAGCAGATGTATATTTCCAAAAGCTAAAATTGAAAAAAAAAAAAAGTATAAAATTGCTTACGTATTCATCCAAGATAAGGTATGAGTCTTTCATCTGGGAAAACAAAAAATAAGATATACTATTAGTTCAACAATGCTTGTCATATCTATTTTTAATCTAATCTCACAAAGATACATTGTTAAAATTCATGCTGTACAAATCTTGTTATGTAGAATCATTTTAATTACAGATCTAAGTATTTCTGTTGCTCATTATTTACTGTATGTTGCTAACATTACATTGTTTCTGTTAGTCACTATATTACTATGTGCAGTTGCTGTGTGCGTTGCTATGGCGTTAGCACTCTACCTTCTGATTGGATTCTGGAACCAGACACTGGATGTCGCTGTGCCGGTCCTGGAATTCTTGAAATTGTTCATCGCTGATGACGAACTTCTCTGCGTCTCTGAGGGCACTCTCCCCAACGTTCTCTCCCTCGATCAGCAGACACTGAAATATCTGTTACAAAACGTGCACAAGCAAACATGATGTCACAAGGTCTGGCTCCAACACATTTCACTTTAATAAGTCACCATACCTGAATTATCCATTCTGTGGAATTAATAAATTTAGCTTTAGCTTAATCTAATATGACATGAACAATGAAGTGAATCATTCAGTAGACGACTGGATACTCTAATGCCTCAAAGATAAAATCTTAGCAAAGGAATCACTGCTGATTGGCTGTTGTATCCCAGAGAGGAGGACCGCGTACCTTCCAGCGAATGGGGTTCAGCTCCATTATCTGCTCTCTCATGTCCTCGTCCACGTTGTAGCTGCAGATGACGGAGTTGATCTTGAACGCCACCTTGTATTGACGGCACCAGTCTCGCACCTGTTTCAGGTTCTCCACGTGACTTTTACGACCCTGGGTGCGGCCGATCTGAACGTTGGTGTCCTCGTTGAAGCTGTCGCAAGAGACAGCTAAGATGTCCAGGTATTCACCTGTCACATGGGGGAAAGGGGCACTTTTTACCTTCTGATTAATAAAGATGAATTCGCTCAAAGCCATGACAATTGGAGCATAAGTTAACCCTGCCCCAACCTTGCAGGTTCCAATTTTTCTTGTTCCTCCACCTACATGCTTGACTTTCTAATTGTATTTGTCAGCTAAAGATGAAGCCATTGTTATCCTGGCTCTGACGTGCAGGTACTACAACAAAAACGTGTCCACAGGGATAGAGTTTAGATCTTTGCTGTGATCAGGAACCGTTACTTATTAACCATGAGTGGTTTCACTTGAACAGGAAGTCAGTTCATCACAGGGGGGTGACTTCTGTTGTAATGTGACGTGTTACCTGAATAAATGTCTTACACGTGTGTTCTTGCAAGTCTGGATATTTCTTCAAGTTGCTTAGCAGCTAATTAACTGTTGCGCTGTATGACAACCTGCCACCTGCAGTTCATATGTGGCACTGCAGCTCAATTTTAAATAACAAAAAAAAGCTGAGTATCCGCATAAGTGAAACAGACGTAAGTGCAGCTTACCATACTTCTGAAACCACCTCTCCCTGATCATGCTTCCATTGCTTACTATGCTGACACTCGGAAGCTGAAGATCATGTTTGCAGTACTGGACCAGTTTTCCGAGAAAGTCGCCTCTCTCATGTATAAAGGGTTCCCCACCAGAAAAGTTAATCTTTTCCATTCCTGTAAAAAAAAAAGATGCAAAGCAGAGTTTATTAGCACGAATCTATCTATCTATCTATCTATCTATCTATCTATCTATCTATCTATCTGTCTTTGAAGAATGTGCTGAGAATTCTCAGAACTCACCTGCTTCTTTCAGCAAACGCAACCCTCTCTTTGCTTCTTCGAGGGGCAGCACGAAAGACGTTTTTGCGGTATGAAAGCAAAACCCGCATTTATAATTGCACCGCCGTGTGAAATGGTAGTTGACGCTGCTGGGAGTTGGTGCGTTTGTATTATTGCTTTTCCTAAGTATTCTGTCGATGTCCCCCTCTCCTTTCTGCACATCCTTTTTTCCAGGACCCGGCACATTTCGAAAAATAAGCCCCATCCAGGTGCGCGCCCACCCCACCACATCACTGAAGATGTGAAGGTGGCTGACAGACTTGCACACCTGAAAAACAAAATGCAAGAGATCGACTATGGCTGAGAGAAACATTGTTCAGTTTTCTTCTCTGGTCTCGTTTAAACACGAGAGGATTTATTTATACTATCAGCCGCATCTCGGTCACATGGGTGTCAGACTTACGTTGCAAAAGCTGGCGAGCAAATTCATCCTTCAAAATACAGAAAACGAAACATGGGAGGGTCACGTGACTGAAAATCCGAATTCACGAATATTATAGATTAAACTGCAGAGCGTGTTGTATCTGCACATATTAGCCTACATATAATAATCATATATTACAATGCATGCATGCGATTCAAAATAGTGACTTTTTATTCTTCCATAACTGGAAAAGCACAGCTTCGTGTTTTGGGTGCCCTGCGAAGGAACTTTCGTTTTCGTGTAAACAGTGTTTGCTTTCGGTTTCTCGCCGAAAGCGACCCGTAAGTTTCGGTTCATTACAATGTGTTATATAATAAACCTGTGGATGAAATTTAATCGTGATCTCCATCGCGGGACATTCTGGTGTAAATATGAGCAGACGTGTGCTCGGCTGTCTGGGCCAGTGCTCCTCTCGGGTCTTCGCCATCGAGACGGACCCGAAAGTCGATCCCGTGTATTTTTCTCTTATTAAAAACCCACCGACAGACGCAGAGATGCCGGCGTTTCAAGAAATATTCGGGAGAGAAAAGAGCTACTCTTTCCAGGTCTGTGTCGAAGACAGGATCCAAAGAGCTCTTCTCCACGACGACCTACGGCACCAGTTAATTTCGGGGTTTGGAGGAGATGTCAAAGTGTTTGAAATGTCCTCCTTTCGTCCTAATGCGCAAAACTCTCTGGTCAAAGGTTTTTTCGTGAATGGCGTGTGTGGCACGCCGGAGACGGACCAAACTCTCAGCAAACTGCTGCAAAGCAACCGACTGGCCGTGTGTACCTACGTCCCCGGGGACGCAGTCGGCCGGTGGTGCCAGGAGCCGCTGCGTCCCGCAAAGGATGGCGCGGCGGCCGCGGCTGGCAGGTACGGCGTGGTACCGGTCCCCAGTCCAGACCATCACCCATCAGCGCTGGATATTATAAACTCCAGCGTCTTCTACAACTTCATAGAAGCCCACAATGTTATGGCCGAGGTAGGGTGAGAAAATCAGCTTTCCTAACGCGTCTGGATTCATTGCACTCGTTTGGTTTATTTAAGCCTATTTGCTGTAAATCGGTAATGTGCGAGTTGCGCTGAATCGCTCGGTGTATTCTCCATCGGGGAGGCTCTAGGTGATTTAGAGTCGTTTTAATGTATGTTACAGTCAGGAACGGCTAAGCTTCATTTGGGACCCCCCCCCCCCCCCCCCCCGAAAAGTACATTGATGATTGTTGCACTTTTTCGCAGGTAATTCGGGGTCCCAAGGCAACTGTCTGTTTTGCCTATAGCTAGAACAGGTTACAGTGTCGTTTATATTTCATGAAAGACTCGGTTTCTGTTTCTTAATAGTGCATATTTAAGATGTCTTCTCGCTTACCTGACTGATCGAGCTAGTTTCTCTTTATATTATGGACATGCGTGGGATTTTTCTGGTAACAAGATTGTCCTGTTTGCCTTTAGATGCACCCATCCATAACATTCCTTTCAATCCTCTTTTTAATTCCCCTTAAGTGTGCTCACGTCATTACGGAAGCGAAGCATGTGCTGCAGCGTGTGGATCAGACATTGCCGATGAGGACTACGGACCGCTTCCCAGTGATTGTCATTGAAGGACTGGATGCAACAGGTTTACTGCACACATACCGCAAATACACAATTAACCGATATTAAACAATAGATTACTTGTAAGTGTGATATTTGACTGAAGAAGTCATTGCGCGGCGCACCAAAGCTCAGACTACATTAGTAATAATGTCGTACAATTATACTGAATGGATATTATAGGCCTATTTGTAATATTCGGCTTAGGCTATTTATTTATACGGGTTTGGAAGACAGGTAGGTCGATGGTGTGCGCGTTGTATAATTTAATAAATTGCCACCCCCTCCACTTGTTCAGGGAAAACCACCTTGACAGAGTCCCTGAAACAGTCCCTCGGGGGAGTCCTGCTGCGTTCCCCCCCGCCCTGCCTCAGCCCGTGGAGAGCCTGCTTCGACGCCAAACCCGCCCTTTTCCGGCGGGCGTTTTACGCCCTGGGGAATTACGTCACCGCCGCCCACATCTCCGCGGAGTCAGCTCGGGCTCCGGTTATTGTCGACAGGTGCGCCCATACATCTCGTTTCTAGTGTCATAGATACGATATTCGTTTAACTACAATAAACGTTCCCTAGAGACTCAGTCTAGGACACAGTGTTAACTGGATAACTGGTTTAATTTTTAATGATACCTTTATCAGCCTTTGGTAAACAGGAATTACTCGATTTCACATTGGGTGATTTATGCAGAAGTGGGAGACTTTTTGGTAAATGATTTTAACAGTAATAGTTGAGTCTCTGTCTGGCTTTTGGGGTTTATTTCATGCACGTTCCACCCGGGGGGGGGGGGGGGGCAAGGCTGGGGTGCCAGTGCATCACAGGGCACCTGGGACAGGATTTTCTCACTTGTAATTACATCAGGGGTTCTTCAGTTAAATTCATTTTTTTTTTCATTAACACAATGTGCAGGCACATGCAAACAAAAGAAGAGTTGCAGCTTCACCAGAACATGCAAACATGTGAGACGCAAGGGGACAGGGGAGGTGGATGGAAGGAAATATACATAGATTAGACATAAATCACGTAAATTATACATACATAAATTATACATAGATAGAATACAGATATACATATCAACATGTAAATATCAAGTTTCCATAGAGAGTAGCTACATTTTAAGTGTAGCTAAATTTTGTCTTTCTATTAAGATTTTTGCTGCTTTATACCATCAACTGATACTGTGCAGTCCTTGTTAATTGCAGTATTAATAACATGAACTGAAGCCTGTTGTATCCATATTCCTGATGTCTCAGGTACTGGCACAGCACGGCGGCCTATGGCATCGGCACGTCCGTCAGCGGCAAGGTGGGCAATCTGCCACCCCGGGGGTCTGAGGTGTACCGCTGGCCAGGAGACCTGCTGCGGCCTGACCTGGTCCTGCTGCTGACCGTCAGCCCTGAGGAGCGGCTGAGGAGGATCAGGGGGAGGGGCGGGGAGAAGACCCGCGAGGAGGTGGAGCTGGAGGCCAACCAGCTGTTCCGCAGCAAGTGAGTGAGAACAGAGCGCCGCCCTGCTGGAATTTGCAAAGCAGAGTTTATTAGCACGTATCTATCTATCTATCTATCTATCTATCTATCTATCTATCTATCTATCTATCTATCTATAATATATCAACTAGAAAAAATCCAGTTTTGAATGTTTTGAAACCATAGCTGGTCTTTAAGGGTTCAGTGTTTGTTATATTATGGTTTACTGTAATGCATTTAAAAACTGTTGATAGCATGTTGCGCTAAACTGTGTCTTCTGGTCCTAAGAGTGGAGGAGGCCTACAGGAGGATGGAGGACCCAGCCTGCGTGGTTGTGGATGCCAGCCCTTCTGCAGCAGAAGTCCTGCAACAAGTGCTGCTTGTAATTAAGGAGAAAGTGCACGTGCAGGGGAGCCTGTAGTACATGGATCTGCAGAGACAGGCTGCGATACTCTATTTGGCCAGCAGGTGGCAGCACAACACCACAGAACTGGTTCTCCGGCCCCTTCGCCTCATTCCAGACCCCTCCCATCCCCGGCAGGAGAACCAGGTTGCGGCAGCGGCGTGACTGGTGTGTCGGGGCAAATTCTAAGACATGCCGCTGCATTTCTGATGTCCTACATGACACAGAGCTGGAACGTGATAACAGTCCCTGGGCTCTGAGTGTCAACACTGGCACACTAGAGCAGTGATCTGTCCCCGGTTGAAGTTCAAGGAACGAGGAATTGCGTTCACTTGCAGGTTATGTGTGAATTTAATTTTATTTTATCAGTTTGGGATCTTTCATCAAGACACTCAAGTTCAATAAACAGTAAAATCACTCAGGCTGTACATTAATTTAAGACAGTGTTTACTGTATCCAGTTACTCACGGCCCTGAAGCCTTTTGCCCCTTTTCACACATCTGTCAAGCTCATCTTTAAACCGAATACTGTTTTTCTTCTCTCATTGTCCGCCGTGTCCTTCAGAGTCACATTTAAAGGTAACTGGACCCCCTCGAAGGCCTAAGGACCACTGCACCCCTGGTCTCTAGGCCATCTCTGCCGGGAATGACCGTGAAATTCAAAGGGCTCAGTTTCACATCCATTCTCCCTCACAGGACTTGCTTTGGTGACACAGTAACTTGCAGTAGGGTGTGTTTACAGGGTGTGACGGTTAACTTAATCACATGACACAGGGATGGGGGTAGGATTGGAGACTTTGGGGGATGGTCTTCAACACGAGGAAGAACGCAGAACCGAATCTTATATGACTGCTAATAAGGTATAAGCGACACTAATGAATTTTCTCTGATTCGATTATGGGGGGGCCGTGGACTGATCCCAAATCTCTTCTGCTTCTGTGCCGTACCTGTCCCCAACACCATCTTGGGAGGGGGGAGGGGGTCACCGAGTATCGTCTGACCGTCAATAACCGAAGTCAAAGCAGCTCAAATCAAGTCAAGTGGGGCTTTAGTGTCACACGAGCCCTGTACATAACATAGCATACGGGGGCACGGAATGACGCTCCGAGAGGCTGCGGTGATACGTAAATACGTGAAGTGCAGAGACTGACAGGACAAGTGCAAAAAAAAATAAGTCATGGCAACATCAACACACAATGGAATGTTTAGAATTTAGCTGATGACTCTCAAAGGCAGTTTATTTGCGCTTAAACCCGCTGCCAGTGATCTTTGTTTACACCGATGACGCATTTAAAGGGAGAGGCTTTCTGCAGCATGTCAAAAGGCGCCTTGTGCAGCAGGTGCACCGCAAATGTTGCTGCATGTCGCATTAGTTAAAAGCACAGAAAGCAATTCTCCTCCAGTCCTTGATAAATAACACAAAGGCCCTCCTTGGGTGCAAAAGCAGTTTTTTTATTTGAGTGAATCCAAATTGTTAAGTAATGTTTACCGATTAATCCACAGGTTGGCACATTTGTTAAAGTTATATAGCAGTTTAAGCCCACGTTTAAACATTAATGGCCATATCGAAGCATGAGATCACACATACCTTGGAAACAGACCCTGTAATTTTCCCCGTTTTTTTGGCCGCAGTTTAACAATTTTATGTGCAATTACATAAAACGCTGATATCATGTATATGTAAATCACATGACTGCCACTGTACATACTTGGATTATATCCTGAATAGCTTATGACCGAATACATAAAACCTAATTCAAAGGCTTTTTCCTATTACTTATATAAGATTATATTCTAAGTTATTTTTTTTCCTTGTTCTGGAAATTCCAGAAGTCTTGTTAGTATAGAGTACTAACAGAGCACTAACTTCCTTGTTTCGACCAATCACTGACTATCTTGATCGTTTACAATTTCTGTCCAATCACTGTGCACTATTCAGCAACATGCCGTCAATCAGTGGCAATACCACTAAACCAGTTTTTATTTATTTTTTTCAATCCGTGATCGGAAGACTCGGCAACAGTTGCGCCATTTCTGTCTTTCCCTGTGGGACATAAATTGCGCATAAATATACAAAAGTATATATTTGCAGATAAAAATAGAAATTCCACAAGTGGCTTGAGTCATAAAATTAATTCACCGGTCATGGTATCGTTAAGCCACAGCAGAAGGGGCCTGCGGTTAACACTTAGCTAATTCCTTTAGGCTGTCTGAGTGGTTTGTGGTCACATGACCTCTATGGTTAAATAAGCCGGGACCTGGGAAGAGGAGGGCACCCGGGGAAACCATCCAATCACGGTTCACGGTACCGCGGGAAGAGTACATTCGTATGCATGATCCCCACTTATACGTTATTTATCCATAAACACTAGATGTGTGCCTTAGCAAAGCGTTTCAGAGACTCCATGCAAAAACAGGTGCACAGAGTATTTTACGGGGCCTGCCGGTAAATAGCACACTTGTCAGGATACTGCTGTACCATGGCCAAGGTGCACTGAAAGGAAGCAGCGAGATCATGGAGAATGATGCACTACTGAATGTCAGGCATATGGAGAGCCAGTGGGATGATGGGATACCGTGTGGGAGGAGCCTCCTGGGAAGCCCAGCGCCCAAGGCCCCGCCCTTCATGCCTCATAGGCTGTCAGCGGAGGTCTTTGCGAGGGCGCCGAGCTGCCCACGGGTCAATGGGGATTTTGGGGGGTTTTTTTTGTGTTTGGGAGGGGGGGGGGGGGATTCTCCACCTCCCTCTTGCCCTCCAGCTGGCAGGCGACGGTCCGCCTCCTCTGCCCCCCTCCAGCTCGCAGTGGGAGCGCAGCAGCTGCTGAGTATCTCATCCAGGAGCAGCCCGGCCGGATTATCGTCCCAGCCCTGCCTTTGTTTGGGAACGCTGCAGCCTCGCCGTTTCCAGAATCCCTGGGAAAAATCAATGCGGAGTGCAATGCCAGGAAAATGTGTGAAATATCGCCTCCAGTCACACATCGGGGCAAAAATCAAAGCGGCGATCGTGTAAACAATTCCGGAGCGCGCGCTTTACGGAAATCCATTAAAAATGCCCGGGAAGGAGAAGTCCGTGACGCAGACTCTATTTGTAAACATCTTTTTCACCTGGGGCACATTGGGATAATGTGTGTCGTGGGATTTTCAGTTTTGTGACAAGCTGTGGCATTTTTGATTGTTGATAAAAAATAATGTATATAACTCCACAAGCATCATACTGGGGGGTGGGGGTGGGTCAGTAACCAAGGGATGCTAAATATTTAAACATGTGGCATGACCTCATTACATTTGGAACTGGATCTTGCCCTCTGAAGGGCTCCACTCTCTCCGGCAAATTTGGCTGCAGACTAGGGGGTAACCTGGTCAAAACTTACACCCTGCGCACCGTCGCCCTCCTCCAGAAGTGGGACAGAGGGCCCAATAAATCACCACTCCCCCTGAGGGGTGGCTGATTTCGGCAGAGTGCCGGGTTTTGGGGTGGGGGGGGGGATGGAAACATGACCGGCCGGCTACCAAAAATGTTTAAGAAATGGCTTCATCCTCACCGCAGGCTGAGCTCCAGCGGGCTGCTGACCCTGACCATGAATTTCACACGGCACGATTTGAACGCCCCTTAAACCCTGTGAAGAGTTTTAGAGATATTAATCATCCTTTTTGCCACAGACGAGGACGAAAGGCCGAGCCGCATGCGTGTGCGTGACTCTTTATCCTTTTTACGCAGGTTATTTCTGTTGAGACAGTAAACGGAGTGCCGGCCCTTTAAATCTCACCAGGAGGCATTTTGTTTTTCTACGGATTACTTAATTGGGACCCAATGAAACCATTCCAGGTCTTTCCCTCGTGCTTATCAGTGATTTGGCTTCTCGCTGTGACGAAACTGATAGCAAGCTTAAGAGCTAAACAGCCGGCCTACAGCGAAACCCTAACAAAATGAATGAACAATGCTGGAGCAAACTAAAAAGTGAGTGATAAGGCATGAGAAACGCCATGTTGTCATACTGATAAAGTCTGGTTAACCAGTTGTTGTTATAAATAGTTATACATCAAATGCCCAGAAACTACTTGTCGTTATAAACAATAGTGTTTTATAAAGCTCGCTCTACTACTGTGGTTTTCTGACAAATAAATTAACCCCACGGCCCTGCGCCTAAAAGGACATTTTAAGTGGAGGAGAATGATTATCACACAATATAAAGTTACAATATAAACATGCATTTAAGCTTTGCATATAAAGCTTTAATGGGCCCCATTTCATCTGACCTTTCACGTAATAAGCTTGTGAATAATTATCTGTTTTCGCTGGGTGATTCACAAGCCATAAACCAGACATTAAAGCGATCCGCGATAAGGACTGCGGAAAGGTAAACGAGACCTGCTTCGCTCTCCCTGCTGAGCCGCTCCGATCCCACCGCACCGATTTAACTAGTTCACCGAACAGCTCAGCCGTGCTAAAAAAGAACTGACGTTTACCTACTTAGCATTCATCTCACCGCGTCTCAGAGACCACTGGGTTTATGACGGTTCATCCTAATAATCAACAATATATAGCCGGCTAACCCCGTGACGAGAGACTAACAAGGGGAACGGATTTAGCTTAGCTTTCCCGTCTGCCTGCTAAAGTCAACGGGATTCGCATGGTACAGGCCTAATGAAGGCCCGGTGTGTGAGAGGATCGCTGAGAGGGGCTCGAAAATCCCAGCTCCCGACGCCTGCCGCACTGCCACTTCAAATCCTAATGCTAAATTGTTTTTCTTTTGGCGGGGGGGAGCCTGAAATTTATGTCGCAGGTAATGTCATCATTCCCACAGGTGAATTTTAGCTGTTTTATTCTGCAGTTCTGGGACACTCATCTGATATGTGAACGATTCTTAAATCTCTCTCTATTTTTTAATGGAAGTCATTTCGAGGAGTCTGTCCGGTGACGTGTCCCGCAGTGACGTCCGGCTCACTTGGAACATTCCGGAAATTTCATCTAGCCTGATGTGACGGGCCGGCAGTTGTGTGCCCAACTTTGACCAGCCCTAACGACGAGTTTTCTCTGTCAGACGAACTCAGTCCCTTCACCTGCTTCGTACCTGCCTGCTGTGTGAGGCATCACGGGGAGGGGGGTTTACATTTTTAATGAATGGGGCTGTTCTGTCCCTCTGGCGTGTTGATAACAGGCTGGGGTTAGGCATGTGGTTTCATGGGGAGAAAGTCCTCCATAAAGCAAACTCAGCTCGTGTGTGGCTCAGTGGGTTAGCATAGCTGTGATCGCAAGGTTGTTGGTTCAAATCCCAGCGTCGGCAGAGTGACTTTGCTGTGGGGTCCCCTGAGCAAGGTCATTAGCCCCAGATAAGGCAGGTACAGGCTGACCCTGCAATCTCAACTGCATATAGGGAAAAATCTGTGGAGATTCCTTGGTAAAGAAATAAAAATGAAGGCATAGAGATAGTGAATATCAGGCGTAGAGTGTTGGTTAGAAAAAGAATGGACTGAGACCTGTGCTCTGTGAACGTCACAGAGGTCAGTGCTATTCTTTGCTCGTGTTTCACAGCAATGCTTCAGTCCCACCTGTGAGAAGTACGTGGCAGATATCTTCACTGGTTACGTCCTAACATCAGTCTGTTGGACTGGGCCGGAGTACAGAGCAGCTGAACACAAAAAAAAATGCAATAAAAATGATTGTTTTAAGACTGTGAGCAGCTAAGTATAGCCCAGAAGGTAGCGCTACTCCACAGCTACGTCTGAAACAGAACTCAGTCCCCACCTACACGTGGTGTAACCTCGACGAACCTCCCGGGGGCGAATGACAGAAGTAAGATATCATTTCACGTTTGGCCTGTTTGCACAGTAGTTACGGGCCAAGGGAGGATAGGGACCAAGAGTATTAATAATAGTCCTCAAATTGAGGGATCATGGGAAAGAACTCAAAGCTTCGGGTTTTTATGTGGGAAATTTTTTAAATAAATGTGTGTGTCTGTGTAGCGCCCTGGAACTATGCAAGCGTGATGGCATGTCAGGGGGGCAGATTGGTGGGTTAGACCCGCAGAGCAGGTCAACTGAAGCAGCCTTCTTGGTTACAAAGCGGTTATCTGACACCGTGTTTTCGTTTTATACCCAAAGGAACATGCCAGTAGAGGTTGCTCATACTAAAGAGAAGGAATTTAGCACCTCTTAGCCCAAAACTCAAGCGAGGGGACCCACCATGAGACAGGGGCGGGGCCATGGGGTATTGGCCACAGCTGAATGCTGATTGGTCCCTGGAGTGCCCCACCCCTTCACTCAGCGATTCAAAACATATCACTGGCTAATTAAGTTTGGCCCCTTTGTATGAATTATGGCCCCTCTTATGCCCCCCAACTTAAAAACCTGCTGCTGCTGCTGTCAAACCCCCCCCCCCAGAAGCAGTGTGGGTTATGGGCCTTGGTTCCAGTGTACGGAAAGCTTGGGGAAGCAGACAGTGGTGTACTCAGTTGCCCGGGAGATAAAGGCAAATAAAGGGAACACATCTGATACTCACCGGGATTTCTGCGGCATCCCACACAAGCAGCATTTCCATATTCCTCCGCTGCAGGGATGAGGTCACTCTCCCAGCAGGACAACATATGATCATGTTTTTTTTCGCCTGCAGATTTCATCCGGTTTTGGTCGCTCATTAGGAGCAGTTCGCTTTCTAGAGCGCGGTGGATGCCCGCTCCTGTCCTATCAGAAGAATTCCCAGAATCCTCTCCCCAGGCTACTGTGAGGTATTACCATCTCAGTATGCAGCTGGGCACCTCAATCCGCAGTGGTTCATGATATGAGATCCACCACCTGCCTCACTTATAAAATATAAAAATATGAACTTATGAACGTAAAAAAAAAAGAAAAACAAAACACGGCTGTGAAAACTCTCCCACACAGTCTCTGCACGGTGGTTTACTATATTACATTTCCCAGAAGCACTCACAGTATCCTTCACAACAAGAGCTACATGTCAGCACATTCGACTGGTGCTTTCATTTTATTTCAACGCGGATCAGGTTTTTTTCTGTGCCTCTTAAAAATCCAGAAAAGTAACAGCTGGATGTATACAGCAAAATATATGAAATAAATAATCATCAGCTGTAAAAATAAATATATGTGAGATATATTTTTTCCATCGGGGGGGAACTGAATGTTAAACAGAAGAGATGGCTGCATTTTTCCATGTTTGCTGCCAAGAAGACTGTTTATCCAGGTGTTGGAGCTGCACAGATTAGCCAGGAAACAAATATATGATGATGATATTAAGGGGTTGCAAGTAAAATCGAGCAGAGCACATGAACGTCTGTTAATCGAATCAAAGACTCTGCAAAGCTCGGAGATTTGCAGCCTGATGACACAATGTTGGTTCTGCAATTACGTCTCCTGGAAGTAAATGTAACTGTGTGTGTGTGTGGGGGGGGGGTCTGATGTTAAGACTCGGCACCTGGGGAAACATGAGGAAGCACTTTCTGATCAGGAGTCAGACAGGAAATGAGGTCAGGGAAGCCTTTCTGCAGGAGAATGTGGGGAACACCTGTCAGAGCTTTTCACTGGCTGGGTGAACATGACACTGTCATCGGGTGAATTAACAGAGCTTTTAATTGGCCAAGGGTACCCAACACTGTCGACAGGTGAATTATTGGAGCTTTCAATTGGCCAGGAGTACCCGGCAGCGCTGACAGGTGAATTTATATTGGTCAGGGGTACCCGACTCCCTTCACCGATGAATCATCAGAGCTTTTAATTGGCCATGGGTACCCAACACTGTCGACGGGTGAATTAACGGAGCTTTCAGTTGGCCAGGAGTACCCGGCAGTGTTGACAGGCGAAGTTTAATTGGCCAGGGGTATCCACCACTGTCGACAGGTGAATCATAAGAGCTTTCAATTGGCCATGTATACCCAGCACCATCAACGAGCGAATTATCTGCTCTTTTAATTGGCCAGGGGTAACCGACACCGTCAATGGGTGAATTATCGGAGCTTTTAATTGGCTGGAGGCATGGACAGCTGAGGTTCACGGAGAAGCTGACGGTCTGGCAACACTCAGTGGCTCGTCTTTCACCATGTTGCCCCCCCTCTGGACGAGCCTCGCCAGAAGGTCTTCTGCATGGCCAAAACGAACTTCGCTGCACTGGACACGGTCTCGCCAAGCTGTCGAGGGTTCGCCGACCAACGTTATGACCGCTTGCCTGCCAAGCTCCTCGCTGGATGGGTTTGCATTTTATCCACTGTCTCCTGTAATGGGTTTTGTTTTATTATTACATACCCTGGCTTTCACTTACTTTCATTCATATAGCAGATGCTTTTGTGCAAAGCAATGTACAAGACAGGCAGAGGGATCATCACAAACGTACAGCTGTCGAGGAGCCAACCAGGTGTAAGTGCAGCTAGCTTCTAAGGAGTGACCTGTATGAGTTAATATCAGCGTAAGAGCTTCTTATTGATTGGGTGGTACAATCCATTATGAAGCATAGAGGCCCCTCATTGGATAGTTTATCGTCCAGCATCGTACTTCCCCATTGGATTCTGTACAGTTGACCTTTCATAATCGTCAATATCACATGGTTATGTTACACAGCTGGTGTGTTGATGCATTTTGTTATATTTTATTAATCTTCATGTAGCAGCATCATATTAATCAAGAAATACATACAATACACTACCTTTACAATACATAAGGGCATTTAAAAAAAAAACAAAAAACATTCTTTCATTTCCTTGGCTCGTAAATGTGTATGCGCTAACTCTCTCGCAGTTTTCGGTGATCCAGTGGCTCAGGTTGCCCAAAGTGTGTGACTGAGTGTGCGAACGTGTGTTGTTGCGCGTGGGCTGTCGTCCCACCCAGGGAGTACCGCCGCTGTGTGCATGGACCTGCCTGGAATAGGATCCTGACCCACTGCAACCCGCCACTGGATAAACAGTCAGAGAAAACCGATGGATGGAGATAAAAATAAGTCGACAGAGGCTGGGGTAGAGCCGGCACCGAGCCGCAGACCATCCGTTCGGAATATGGCACAGTTTTCCAGGAATTTCTCCAATTCATGCTGGACGATGGCATCAGAACTTGCTGAAGGCAGCTTGCAGATGCGGCTATCGTTCATCCTACGCATCCCGTCAGGGAAGGAAAGTTCCAAAAGTACTGCGGGTTGGGGGAGACTACCCAGTAAGATTATAATGCCCACACCTTTCACCAAAATCAGGAGATCATCCCCCCTGGCGTGACCAGATAATGGATCCCTCCCTTCTACAGTGTGTCCTTTAAAAACTTATCTGCAACGTGTTTACCTGTGTGCACCATTTGCACTGTCTTTGCACGCTGTCTTGCTTTGCACCATAACTTTGTTTGTCTGCACTTTACATACCTCGCTGCTGTATTCACAAGAGTCACCCCCCCGATCAATAAAGTTTACCTGTCTTGTCTTATCTTATTGTGAACCTAGGGCTGTGACTACACTCCCACAATCGTTCAAGGTAGCTAAAGAGGAAACCACATCTATCCGTGTGACTCTCAAGATCATAGTCTGTGCAGCACTGCAGACTGCAAAGGGACTCTGATTTTCCCCAGGCAAAGAAGCTGGTGTAGATGTACACCCCCCCCCCCCACGAAGGCTGCGATCACATCTGGTGCTTATGCATGTGACGGACGCATGCGTGGCGGACACCTGTCTTGCGAAACAGTCGTATGGCTGCAGCCTGCTGTTTTCCTGTCCGCATCGCGAGGGTTTTCCCAGTTAACCTGTTTTCCCAGGCCATTAACCAGATGTGAATTCTGGAATAATCCTGTGCATTTTTATACATAAATAAAATATAACTGGAAGGTAGAATAATACAAAAGTTTGACATGCTTTATGTCTTCTTTAATTAATTTCTCCTTTCATTTAAATCTGATCAAACATGTATACGTTTTAATATCCATGGAACCTCCAACATGTACCCCCCCCCCCCTTACCGACCTGTCAGGGGGACCTGAGGGATAAACTGTGTGATTAAGAAAAATCCAGCTTTAGCTCACCGGCGAGAGCAGATGCTTTCATTAAAAATGCAGGGGGAAAGGAGGACGGGGCTCCTTTCAGCCAGAATCTGTCCTGCGGTTTTATTTCCATGCAGGAAGATCGCCCAGGGCCAGCGCTTAACGACACCGCCTGGCCACAGCCGCTATAAATTACTGCGAGGAAAACGGATCGTAACAACTGACCGGCTGGCTGCATGTTCGCAGTGCGGAGGCTCAGATCCGAGATCAGACACGATGACTTTAGCCATTAATTAGCTGAAACCGCAGAAACACGTACAAATTGCGCATTTGCGTGGATTTTTCAGCGTTTTTTTTTTTTTAGCTTCTGAGAATCAACGAACTAAGAAATCCAGCCCCGGTCCCTGATGCATCGCATGTCGAACTCTGTAAAGATATTTATTTGATTTTGCTTGCTATCCAAAGCAGATCACGTCGTTTATAAGTTTATTGAAGTGCGCGTCCGTACAGCTGCGCATCAGGAAGGTTACGCGCCTCGCTCGGGGTTGCAACATCGGGGACCTAATACGTAATCTTTTTTAAGTTCAGTTACTTAACCTGGAAGATAATCTGATGATTGTTGAAACTGGATAGTCTGAGCACAGGGAGGCGGTAGCGGGGCGCTAAACGATTTTCTTGTAAAAAGCGTGGGTGGCTCACCTGGCCTGAACGGAACCGTATTCACTGTCCATGAGAAGCTGCTCATTCCTCACGGTCACCGGGGCAGGGAGTGGAAACCCATGCAAAAAATAAAAAGCAGGCTGTTTGGCATTAACTCATGTAGACAGGGACACAGACTGGTTTTCCTCAAACACAAGGTGGAGGTGGGGGTGGGGGTCAGGTGAGGCTACTGATGCCTCATCATCCTTTGAGAGCCACTCCCCCCCCCTCTAAGGCCAATCTTCCTCCTAGTAGACCGAAAAATCCAGGAAGATCGTCCAGAACTTTATCCTTGCAAAGAAAATTCCCCAGCTGCTTCTGAGAGCGACCAGTCAGCTGTTAACGAAACACTTCATTTAAAGTCGGCGTGTATAGTGATGGAACTGAGGTTCTCTGAAACAGACGGATTTACCCTGAAGATCCCATCAAACCGGATGTTACCTGGCATCGCAGTGATTTATAAGACTCTGTCCTGCTTTTAATTTCTCTGATGTCGGCTAATGATTTAAGGCGACGGTACACAGTAAAATGTTGTACGATACACTATTAATTACTGCCTTTTCTGACTTTGGAGGTGATGTACGGAGAATGGAGTTAATTATACACTCTGGTACGGCTTTGATGTCTTTTTTTGGCAGCCGTTCCCGTCCGGCAGGACTCTGCCCATATAATACCAGCCTTTTGAGGGGAACAGATTGTGTTGGTGCTGGGATGGGTCTGTTTTTTTATGTGAAAAGAGCATTAACCTGTATGAGATTTATCCACCCAGGCCGAGAACCGAAAGGTCACTTGGCAGACGGCCCGCCCCCTCCCCCCCCACACACACACACACACCCTCCAGCAGGTGGCCTCGGGAACGTGACTCGGGAGCTGAAAGGGTCAGCTTCAGATTCCCGAAGCAGAATGACCCTGCCGCCCTTCAGAAAGTTGCTTCCCCCCCAAATCACATAAATCACGTTTAAAACTGCAGGCCACAGTTACTTTCTCGTGACCTTTATTAGTGATGTAAGGCAATATATACAATATGAGGTCATACAAGATGACACAGGCATCTTGGAATACTTTGAGTAAGAGGAAGGTAATTACCCATAATTCCATGCGTGCCCGTGCCTGCGCCACAAGGCGATCTGGTGGACAATGGCGCCCTTTCAGATTCCAGCAGGAACAGATAGACGAGAACGGGTCATGGGTGACCTCACCCCCCTGCCTGATACGAAAAAAGCTAGATTCCCCCAAGCTTTACAAAGCTGTATACAGATGTGTGTGTGTGTGTGTGGGGGGGGAGGGGTCAGCAGCCAGGCAGCATTTAATGGGTCTGCAGTGACCCCCGCCCCCCAAACACAGTCCTCTGGAGTTAGCCTCAGAGTGAAAGTCGCTCCCTCATGGCTCAGGAGTAGGAAGACAAATCTGCGGCCTGGCCAGGGGCTGGTCCCGCCCACCCCCACACACGGCATGTCCGCTTGCAGCCAGCAGGGGGCCTGACGATGCCGACGACATTAGCCCTTGTGGGCGTGTCTGTATGTAAAAGTACATTTGCAGACTACAGACAAGCCCTTCCCATCAGCCTCGAGGGGTTGATAATGATCTCTGGGTGGCAGCAGGTGACTCTCCTGATGATCGAGGGGTCTGTCCTTATGCCTTTCAGTGGCTGGTCCCAGGAAGTCTGGTGCAATGCGGATGGAGATCAACCCAGTAATCCCGCATTTCCCCGCAAACAAGGCCGGACTTATGCACGGGCTACCCTGGACAGTGGTGTTCCACAAAGCAGGATTTCTCAGTTAGCTGTCATGATTGTCCAATAAACGTTTAGGTAAGCAGCATTCCTATTGGACAATCCTGACTTCTAGCTTAAGTTAACCCAGGTAACTGAGATATCCTACTGTGTGCAACACCTCCCAGGTCTCCAAGGGGCAGTGGGCTGCAATTTTTTCTTTTTTTGCTGTAAGAACAGCATTTTATGCGGTAGGTGGGACCCCCATGATGACTTTAGTCCATGGCCCACCACCTTATCATGGGATGTCGGCTGGAAATGACAGAAGGACTGCAAGTTTTTAAATTCCTACTTTGTACATTTCCTCTCACAAAGCCAATTAACTTGCCCACCCCCGGGACCATGTTGGCTTCCTCCCCGTGGCCTAGATATCGACCACAGGTCCCTCTCAAGGTGCCTTTCCACTTTGCTCGGACGCCGAGATTTCCCACCCGAATCCCGCTGATTGCGGCGAATCAATCCCAGGGTCAAGCACGCCGAGTGCCCGCAACACCCCCGCTTATCTCCACATGGTCTGGTGGTCAAGTTGGAACACCACCAGATTGCCCCCCCCTCCACCCGACCTCTAGCCCACTCGAATTTTAATGCCCAGACCTTTCCGGTGAACCCAGAAAAATCCAGTAATCGACTCATAATAGTAACGAGCCAAGCGAAAATGATCAATATTAATACAAAAATGTAGCTTTAGGGGGAGAAATGACTATTACATTAAAAACTTACATTAACAGCCACTGCTGAAGAAATAATTAATAAACACAGAACGGCAAGGAAGAAAAAATCAATAGATGGCAGAATTTGTTTGGATGTTTGCTTTGAAGGGGAACACAAACTGCATGAAAATCAGGCTGTTTGTGTTTTCCATAACATTCTCTTCAAATGACTTGGTCATGCCAACATGCTATATGAATAATTAAACATGCATTTGGCAAATAAATACAAGCCTTTTACATGTTTCTGAGCATGTTGGATAGGCATTTTGCTAGCAGAATATATCTTTTTTTATCATTGTGTAAGCACAGGGGTTTCTGTGTTTGTTTTTTTCTGGGACTCCACTCAAAAAGTCACTTTGCTGCACCAATGTAGTGAACTATCTGTTTGTGGCCAACAGGGGGCCCCCAAACCTCAGGGGTCCTCTACAAATTAATAATTTGAGTGGTCATAAGCACTGCTGCAGTATATGCATGTCCTTCTACCACTAAGAAAAGGGTTACATTGAGCCTAGACCACATGCCAGGAAACAGGGGACACGAGGCAGGTAACAAGCAATCCATCCATCTTCCAACTGTTTATCTAGTACTGGGTCATGAGGGGGGGGGGGTGGAGCCTATCCCTGCCTCAATGGGGCACTAGGCAGGAGGGATGGGGTTCAACAAGAAGAACAGCAGCAACAACAAACATCAGCAACAACATTAATAATGATAGGACAATTCCAGCATTATGCATGTGACATGGAGTCTCATATTGGTAAACGAAATGCCTCATTCTGCACACATTTAATATCCATGAGTCAGTTAGCATGTCTTTTCATGTAAGCTGATATAGACAAAATCTAAACATTCATACATTAATGTACATGTTAGAAATATATAGCATATTATCGATGTTATGGATGTGACATGAAACGGATCTATGCATGGAATTACCCAATAACAGATATATAGTGTCCCCCAGTAAATTCTCTCACCCCATTAAGTGACAGGGAGCAAGAGATTAAATATCCTTGCTTCCGACTCTCTGTACTGCATACAAGCTACGTGTCTCTTCCTGCTCGTTTGTTTGCCAGTGATCTTCCCTTAGGTCTCATTCTATTCAGTGTCTTGGGTGGGTGGGTGGGTGGGTGGGGGGGGGGGGTGTCTCAGGGCCACTGTATTCAGCAGCTACTTAATTAATGAGCTTTATGGTAAAAGCCAGCGCAACGGCGGGCTTTAACTCAGTTAGCTGCATGACGTCGGTGCCTCTTTCAGGCCCCGGCGGGAATTAAAAGATCTTCGTGTGGAAATCCTCAGCGAGATCGTAGCGCGAATGTAACGATCTCACCGGATGGAGGTCGATAACGTTCCGCGGCATTCCGAATCTGGCCCCCGGCTCCCAGATTGCTGCCCGATGTCGGCAACCTTCCCACCTTATTACGACGCAGAGATCGATTTATATGCTGCTTCTAGCTAGCAGTGTTAAGGGCTAGAGGGAGATACGAGCGAGAAGCTTCCAGCAAGACCCGTGAGGCTCCTGGCAAAAGGTGCAGAACTATTCTTCCAGGGCAATTAACAGGAAGTGTGTTTTATCCTTGTTGAGATGTCCTCAGACCCAACAAGCTCGACATGGAGGTAAATAATCAAAGCTTTACGCCAATTTCAGTGGATCCATTTCTATGATGGAGACTATCTTCAGAAAAATGCTTTTCCTTACAGATGCGTCTAAAGACAATATTTTCAATTCAGTTCACCATGAAATTACGAGGTATTTGCCATTTGAACAAGTATTATAGGTGCACTGGCATGCTTCTTCTCGCATATCCCATCATGCTCTTCTTTGACACACAAACAAGTTTAGAGCAAAGCTTGGGAGCATTTATTCGGCTCCCCCCAGACCAAATTCTGGGAGGGGTTAAGGGCCTTGCTCAAAGGTCCAATGACAATCTGGCTATTCTGCCGAGCATGGGATTCAAAACCGGTGACCTTCCGATTACAGGCGCAGAGGGAGACGTTCGAGGAGTAAAACTTATAATCTTCTAATCCATAGTAGACGTGCCATTCATTGTGCAACTGGCCCCATCTGGATGATGCTAAATCAAGGTGGATTTTCTTGTAGTTTTCGGCAGCTGCGATTCTGGTGCTTTTAATCGCATCAATGCCCATCTCCCACTTGACCGTTATCTCTTAAACCCCTCTTCTAATTTCCCACCTCTGTCAAATTCTGCCCAGCTCCTCCCGATCCACTGATTTTTCTCTCAGTGCTTCATTTGGACTTGTGTAAAACAAAGTAATTAATACCCGACATCGATATTCTGCGAGTGCGCGCATCACCGTGGTTCTCCAGTGAAGCAGTGCTGCAGCCTATGGCGAGTCTGTGACTGCAGGACATCTCTGGTGGCCGATTGAAGCTTCCTCTCAGCACACTTTGAATCTATGTGCGAATGTCTGTGGAGAACAGGGACCTTCTGCTTCAAGCAAAACTCTCATTGTGTGCTTTCTGGTTACAAACGAGGCACTCCCACTATCTCAAAGTTGGTTATTTATGATGAATTCACCCTGTGAAAGACTCGCCCTTAGTTTCTCATACCACAACCTGAATTATTAGGCTTCATATGTTTACTGTGAATAGCACAAGGACTTTATCACTTTAAGAAGCGCATCAAAACATGAGCTCTGGTCGATTACGAAAGCCTTTTTCAGCTCTCTGCCTGGTTTTATGTCTGTCGTAACATGGACAGAGACCTCAAGATCTCAGCGTTGCTTTTGTTCTCCTAGACTGTTTGCGACCTTCGGACAGGGAGCACAGGAGCATCACCCTTTCACCAGTCCCACTCCTTGTTTCCCATTCATGTTCCCCGCATCTTCTCTGAATGCTCCAGAAGATCTTCAGAGGTCCTTCTGTGAGCTTCCATCTTTTACATAATTTGGGTCGACCCTTCGGGGAGGAATCTGTTTAGGTCTCCGGCTGAAGTCTAGTCATGGGGGGGAAAGAATCTGCCCCCCCCTCCCCCAGGAGAGCAGAACTTCTAGCATCTGGTGCTGACTGTAAACTGATTATCCTCTTTCTTCTAATCGGCTGGTTTCTCTTTGTTGTGCGATAAACGGCAGCAGGGTCCCGGGCGGCCGTGTGCTGAGGCCCGCCGAGGCTGAGCGCTCCGGCTCACTGGATTCCAGAGAATTCCGTGTTAAAACAAGCTGGAGGAAACAGTGATGGAAAAGATCAGATTCCTGCACAGTAGTGGAAGGAAAACACCTAGCAGGACTAGGATCCTACTTCTAAAGTGTCTATTGCATGTATATATACTGAGAGTTATTTATTGTTATTTACTTATTCCTATTTATTCTCGTTTGTATTGTTTTTCTTGGCACTACAGTGTAAAATAGTGTTTCCCAACCCAGTCATCGGAGACCCGCAGGTGGCCCACGTTTTTGCTCCCTCCCATCTCCCAGTTCACATTTTTGCTCCCAAAAACGTGGAGTGTCTACAGGTCCCTAAAGACTGGACTCAGAAACACTGGTCTAAAGTGCACATGTAGGAATTTCACTGCACTGTATCCATGTGGCAGTAAAACTTTGAAATCTAAAAAGTGTGAGTTTCTTGTCAGAAAAGAACTGCAGATGTTTCCCACTGGGGGCGCCTTTACTGTCACTGCACACATACTGCTGACACTGCCCACTGCAACAAGATTAACTTTGCAACTTTCCTACATGATGCTATAAAAGACAATAAGTTAAATAAAACAGAACAAACTGGATAAAATAAAGTACTTAAAAACCAATGCAATTCTGCAAACTAGCAATTAAATAATTAAATAACCAGAGTATAAGTGTCAGCAGTACAAACAGTATGTGACAGTAGTGACAGTGTAATGTGACCAGCTGCAGTCGTACACTCCAGGTGTGCAAAATCAACATACTGTTTATGATGAATTTCAGATGTTTCCTTAAATTCTGCAGGTAGATTCCTAAACCCCTCAGAATCCCCTAAGCAGTGGTATAGACTTTTGGTTTAAATGTCGTATGATGGGATACAGTGAGGTTGATTATGCTCCCAAGAAAGTGGCCTTAGACAATCCAGAAGCGATGTTAATTTGTTGTCTAGCACAGGGGTGGGGGTGGGGCTTTAATTAATGTGGCATCTCCACTGGTATTCGCTATTCCAGCTGCTCTTGGCTTGTTTTGCTTATAAAGAAGGCTGGTGGGGTAAAGATATGACCCTGGCTCTGTCCCCACTTAATTTTAAATAACATAAATCTCTAAGGAATTTCTTCAATTAATTACAGCAAATACTGGCCCCCCAGAGATAAAGAAGATTAGGAGGCACGTGAGAGACAGTCGGGGTGCGTGGGGGCACAATCAGCACTTTGCCTGCCCTAAAGCACCTGCTGTAGCTGAACTAATGCCCCCCTCCCCTGGACAGCTTTACAATATGCCAATCAGAGGCCTCCATCTCTGCCGAGGGAGGGAGCACTCCGTTTACCCACAATGCATTTCTCTTGGACTCCAGCAATGAAGATGTGAAAGTTTTGTTCAGATTTGAATTATATAATGGATCGTAAATCCTAAATTCAGCTGAGAAAGGATAAATAATACTGGCTGTTTAATCTTATTTTCAAGGCACACACAGGTTTAATTAAAATATTTCACATAAATTTATTTCCCCTACAAGTCAAAAAGGAAAGCCAAATGTTAGACTATGAGCTTGCAGGTAGGAGGCTCCCGAAATGAGTGTTTGCATGACTAGTTTTATCACATGGATTAAGACTCCCCCCCCCAACCACCTCTGGCAATGGAAACCGTTGTGTGCGATGTCACCCCCGCAGGTTGCAGTGGAACAGGCCGGCATAGCCTTCAACACCTGTACACGGTCTAGCTGAATGACAGAGGACAGGGGGGCGCACTTGGATCCTCTCTCAAGCCCTTTTCTCTCACACTGGCAGGTTTACTCTTTCTAATCTCGTAAACTCAAGCCTCATCTGCTGCAGGGGCAGTAAAATTGCTTGTATAAACTCCCCTGGCAGGGGGGGGGTCTCTGAGTTAAAACATCTATGGGAGAGCCCGCTTAAGATGAAAACCCTCTGGTAGGACTGGAGATGGGGGGGGAGTGAATCCTGAACTGGCTCATATCTCTGGTGAGGTCGTCTCGGCGGTAACCCCGAGAAACGGTTCGGTTTCGATAATCCCCCGTCAGACGGGTGTGTTGCCCCCGGCACCTGTCACCCTCGTCCCTCTCTCCTTCACGGTGACCCATGCAACATACCGTCGGTCACACATGGGCGGGAGGCCGGCATCCCTTAGCGGGGCCGCGGTCACGCCCGTCATCACCTTAAGCGACAGGAGTCAGCCTTTCCCAACACGCCGGGAGGCTGCCTCACCTCAAGGCCTTGCTGATGCACGGTTATCACAGGTGGAAGCGCTCTGCCAAGTTGGAGGCTCTGCAATTTAACGGGATTATGATGAGCCGCAAGCATGCTAATTACCGCGATTGGACAAACTGCGGCAACAGAGTCGCATTCAAATACAAATCTGTTAGCATATATTCCGCATCCGTGTGGAGTCATATGACAGACACCAGAAGCACAGCACATATTCTGTAGTTTATATTATTAAATGCTACATAGCTTACTAAATTTTACAATCTTTAATAATATTAAGCATTTATAGAAACAATGTACAACAATTCTTCCTTGTTGGGATTTAAGTGGAAGTCACTGTGTCACCTGTACTGTTTTCCTGAAATTTCCGCAATCGTGTCAGACATCCTGCGGCCGAGTCATTTCCCAGCGGTGACAAGGCTTTGGAGTCACAGCTGGCATGTCACGACCAACATAACCGAGTGGTTGTAAGTTCGTGTCCCAGCAGGGGGCCCTGTTGCTACGCCCCTAAGCAAGGTACCTACCCCATGATATATCAGGCTGTGTAAGTGGATGGAACGCGTGAACATGCGAAGCCACTTTGGATCATTTAGCCTACAAAGTATTAATAATTACCTTTGCACTGCATGCCTCATGGATGCACTACAAAAACCTGCAGGCTAAATGCAGTAGTATCGACCCAGCAGGATTCCGGTGCTAGTTCTCACCTCAGTACTGGAACTTACTGTCGAGACGTAGCGAGAGTGCGACGAAAAATCGTTGGCCTTTCCTGGCCGACATCCATCAGCCGCTGATCCACGTCACCCGGTAACCCCTAATTTTGTGCTGAAAAATGCTAAACGAGGGTTTTCGCGGGCACCGACCTCTCAATTGATCAATTTTCTGTTCCCGGTTTCTTGGGGTAAAGTAAGACTTATGGTCTCCTTCGTCTTCTGGAAGTGAAAAAAGGTGAACAAAATGTCCCAGGCTGGCATGTGGCAGAGGGAGTGAAATTGTCACTCATTCTTAATAATCGTTTCCGATCCTTGCTTGACAAGTCACGCAGAAGCAGCTTTTTTCTCCAAACGACGTAAACCTGTAATTTTCTTTGTCATCCAAATCACAGATTTAACTAGTCATCACGATTAACGGTTTGTCAAATTGTGTGAAATTCATTGGCCGCTAGACCGCGGGGAAACATCTTAAAGACAGCGCCCCCCCACTGGAGAACTCAGGAGCCAGTGATTCTGTGGGATACTATGAGAGGGCCTCCGTTCTCGGGTCCTTCCCTACGAATGAGTCAGAACGAGTCGCTTTGTGTTTTTGTTTTTCGATGGTTTTGGGGAGGTTTAGTGGGCAGTAAGTCACATGATCACCAAGGTCTCACCTGAGGAAAACCAGGCCGTATCGATGCAGGAACGCCGCCCCCACCAATCAAACAGCACCCAATAAGCTGAACAACACCGAAGGCTTCGCAAAATATAATTGACAATAACGTTTTCCATATTTCTGGAGATGGCCGCCATCTTTTCATCCCGTAGCTGTGTGAACGGTGGCCCCGCAGTCATGACTGACAGCTAACGGCACATGTGTGACATACGACGTGTTCATCGCCGCATGGGAAGCGACAGCTGCTGAATGGCGCCGTTCCCAGTTATACTCTCTATGTGTCCCTTTGTTATTCCCCTCGGCTGGAGAGGAACACATGATGAGCTCAACAGATACGCTGGCTAGCGCCTCGTGGTAGCCGTCAGTGGATATTGCATATGAGTACGGCTCTACACAGTGCCTGCGATTATTCATATGTTTCTTGCAGTGGGGGCTTGGTGAGGGCCTTGACCCCATCAAAAACACACTGGGAAACATGGTGCAAGGGACATGATAGCATTAGCAATCATTAGCATTAGCGATAACCCATCACCGTGGTGGACCAACTAGGCAATTGTTGCATGGCAGGAAGTGTGTAAATTGTATCAGTTCCAAACAACACCGCGTGTTAGTCTGTAATAGGTCCTTCATACAGTTGCCTGCCCCCAGGCCAGTAGGTTCCAGGCCAGCTGGCTTAATCCCTCAGAGGGACATTGGTGTTGGACCCTTGGGCGAGGAGCTTAATCTGTTTCGCTTCGCTAAGTTTGGTGAAAAATTTCAATTCCTTTCTGGTGTCGGCTGGGACAGATTCTCGAGTCTTCGGTTTTCACACTACGCTTTTACGTCTAAGGAATTTGTCCTACTATAATTACTTTCGGTGAGTAATGTGAGGCATAACATGATATCTACAGTTATTCTAAATTACAACAGTTTCACAAACCAATTTCATCACTTGATTGTGGATTCAGCTGGAATACACCACACCATTGTTCCCTTGTCCTGCATCAGCTGTCCTGATAAAATCCAGCATCCCCAGGCTGATAGCTTCTGTCTGTAAATCCATTCCTTCCTCTTCTTCATATTTGACCTCTTTTGTTTATGGAAATGACACATAAAACAACCTACGGCCAAAGAAAAAATTAAGAGACCACTCTATATTTTTAAACAAATCCACATTTTTAGACCATGGTTTAGTTGTGGTTCTGCTGGCAGAAGGATTCGCTGAGCAGCAGGATGCTATCAGGTTTAACATTTCTAAGACAGCAGAACACAAGAATAAGGCGAAGCAGGAGACCAGAAAGCAGGCAGGTAAAAGGCGAAAGCCACATTCTAAAACCAGAGATGGCCGTTTACTTACCTGACAGTTTCTCATGAATCGTAGGATGACATCAAGTGACCTTCCAAAGGAATGGGAAACATTAAGTGCAGGTGTGAAGTGCACTGCTGGGACAGTTCATATCAGGCTCCTAGAAGCAGGACCGAAGTCCCATAAAGCAAGGAAGAAGCCCTTCATTACAGAGAAGAACCAGGCTGCAGTTTGCAAAGATATACATATTATTCACAGACACACACCCATAAACTGAGAAATAAGTGAAATAAAAAATTGTGCTGTGGTCTCTTAATTTTTTCTATGGCTGTATGTTCTATAACACTCTACATTTATCAGTAATGCTTTTTTCAATTAATGATTTAAGTTAAGAGTCAACAATCAATTTTTTTTTTAGTAATCATCATCTAGCACCATTCGTGGTCCCCTCACTACTAACTCCGAGTTCTCCTGCTCTTACTCGCCCTCCCCTGCCTCCCTGCAGCGTTAACGCTGGCAGGGGGAACCTTTTCATGTTTCTCAGCCTGCGTTTGGAGATCTTTAGCTGTTCTGTGGGGACTGGCTTTTGTTGTCGGTAGTATCAGTGTATCAATCAAAGCAAACTCTAAATGAGACACAGAGGGACAAAAGAACCTGTGTTTTTAATTGATCGCCGGCTTGTCCGGGGCATTAAGGAGACGTGGCTTTCATTAGCCCAGACGCGCCGGGTCTCCGACTCCAGCTCCTCTTCGGGAAACCGCCACGGGGCAGAGTTCCGACACCGGGCCTGGATTTTACGAGGGCTTTGGCGAGTTTATACAAGCCTTCATCTTCAAAGCGCAGTCTGGCCAGAATGGATCTTCCTTCTTGCTTTGGCGAGCTTACGCCGCATGAAGGGATCTTCTTCGCTTTTTCCCCTCAGAGCGACGCAGACTTTCCAAGGACCCGGTGAAAGCCAGGTCTCACCAAGACGCCCGTATGATATAAACGAACACTGTAAGGATGAATAATGGGATGAGTGGACAAGACGTTCCGCTCTTTCGGAAGTCTGGTGGTTTGGCACACAGGAACTGGACTGGGTTTAACTTGTCACAAGGCTTCAAAGCACCCTGTCCGGGATTCCCTCAGGTTGATAGAGAACTAGGGGATCGTCTGGAAATATCTGAAGGCACTGGAATATGAAACAGGTTTAGCTCCGATGCTAACTCAGGGGTAATAACTTAGCTGGTTCCCATCAACACAACCAGCTCAGTCAACAATGGGCCTTCTGATCCACACTGAACGTTTCACTGCTCGAGAAGATTATATACAAGGGAGCTCTGCTTTGCTTTCAGTAGAGATGTGGCCATGAAACACAGGAGGACCATGTCTGTTTAGTGGGCGGGGGGTCCAGTTACCCTAGCTATTATATTATTCGATCCACCTGTTTTTCGTTGGTGTAGTATAAATCGTCTTCCATTTCCTCCCGCCCCAGTAAACTTGCCTGCCCCCAATGCCTGTTCTATTTCCTGTGTCCGAGACCCCCCCCCCCCCCCCCACCCACCCCTGCCAGAGTTATAGTTATTTTCCTTTACTTTTCAAACTGCCTACTGTGTTTTTTTTTTTCTCCTAGTGAAATACAGTTTCTGTTTGGTCCTGTTCGCCTTGCCGGGGCCAGAGCGAGTTCCACGGCAGCCTGAACAGATGGTTCTAATAGGAAGCTGGAAATGGGCTGCGTGAGGAACATCTAGCACGCGAGAACTAGTCACACACGCCACGCTTAAGTGCAGGTAAAAGCAAATAAACTGAAAGGGCCTCGGAAATTACGGCCGCTCGAGGAAGCCTGCACCCGGAACAGCGTTACACATTCAGCCACATTGGTCTGCAAAGGTCTGCAGACGACTACGCTAACAGGAAACGGGCCGGCGGTGGCCACTGGGATGCCATTCGTCTTTTCTGACTGGTTCCGTGCCAAGCTGCTGACAAGAGAGCCCCCGTTTTCGTATAATGGACACGCCGCAGATATCGATCCTGTTTACACACCGACCCAAGAGACTGTGTGAAAGTGGCCAGTCAGATAGTGCAGCTCTGGAGTCCACCGACACGACGTGGAGGATCTATCAGAACCTTTTTAAAAGCTTCTATCGGAGGTAATTAGCGTTTCTTGATGTTGGACAAGCAGAGGTCTGTGCTGCCTCACCTTTCAGTGGCCGCAGAGCAGACAGAACTGAAGAACGCATCAGCTGGGCATCCCGGTGCCAGTCAAATGCCTGTCAAATCCAGTTAGTTCACTGGCATTTCCCCACAGAGTTACCTGCCTGCCTGACAGACGCGTTAAGTTGTTGGACGGATATGTATCCTTTATTTCTTGTACCAGCAGCAGGGGAAGAGAGAGCTTTTTGGTACGTGTGGAGGTGGAGATCGGTGACATCTTTGCTAATGGTGTCACCCCCCAGGGCCATTGGAGGGCTGCTGCACCGGCGCTGCCAGACTTAATCAATACCCCCCGGCGGAACTTCCAGAATTTTCTGACCGGAATGGGAAAAAACACTGGCTGCGTGTGGCTAGGTCGATAGGGAGCGTGTGAATTTAATTAGCTGTGCTGGTGAGATTCACTTTATTTATCAATCGACCAGAAAACTGTGGGGATTTTCGCATTTCCTGACTCCCAGACTCCGGAGAGAAGGAACTTGCTGTTTCCAGAAGCAGGTAACCGGCACTGGTGCACCATTCGGGATACAGATGATGGAATATTCAACACGCAAAGTCCGCAGCTGTGTAATATTTTCAGTACTAAGGAGTTTAATACAAATACACAAACGTTAGCAAGGCTGTTTGTGTCTTCAGAATGACCTTCCAAGTGCATGTAATGATCTGAACATCTTCATTTTTGGCCTTCAGTGTGATAAAAATGGGGGGGGGGGGGAACAGAGAATGTAGTGTGTAATTTTTACCTACATGGCAAATAAAGCCATGCAGTATAACACCAGAATAACACCAGTATATCACCAGTATATCAACAATATATCACCAGTATAATCACCAGTATATCACCAGTATATCACCAGTATAATCACCAGTATATCAACAATATATCACCAGTATAATCACCAGAATATCACCAGTATAATCACCAGTATATCACCAGTATAATCACCAGTTTAAGACAGGAACAAGGGACTGTGGCTGGATGGTTTTGGGGGGGCTGGGATGAGTGGATATTCCAGTTATTTGATTTACATCACAGTTATTGCAATGCTGTTCCCGGCAGACAGGGGGCATACTTTTCAACAAGTTCCTGCTCTGTGATTATGGCACACACTCTAACACATTTTCCTGTGCCAGAGTGCAGTTACTACACTACAGAACTGTCACAAGATGAATGGCTTTGCACGGTACTTTTTACCCTGGTGATTTACCGTGGCACTGCGTTCAACATAGACCGCTTTTAAAGCAGCATGAAGGTAGTTATGGGGGCCTTTTAAATTGCTTAAATTGCTAACCAAATAAGTCACCAATCCCTATACTGGGAGCTGGCCAGTAAGCAGATGGTAGTGATGTGTGGCTTGGCGGGTTAGGACTCTATACCCGTGTTCGGAAGGTTGCTGATTTAAATCCCATGGCTGGCAGGGTGATGTCACCTTTGTGCTGTCGAATAAGGCCCTTAACCCCTGTTGCCACGGTGACCGGCTGACCCTGCTTAGTCAGTTGCACGTGGCTTTGGACAAACACATCTGCTACATAAATGTAGGTTCACAACGCAACAACTAACTTTTCCCAGGCTAGAGATTTCTGTGACCAGGGGCTGGGGGGGGGTTGGGTGTAGTGCATGCTCACTGACTCGCTAATGTGATTTTCTTTGAGGAAAACTTAATGGCCAAACAGCTGTTCGGAGGCCGTCGATAAGAACGGAAACATTTATTGGTCGTTTAAGAGGCTTGCGATATGGCTAATTGCACATAGGATCCGGGTTCTGTGGATTCCGGCCCGGTTCATCTCTGAATTCCATTGGCTGTGAGTTTTCTGTGTTTAAACGGGGTCCACCCTGCATGAAGCACCCCACCCCCCCGTGGGATTCCCGCTAACAGGATCGCGGCCTGTCCTTCTGCTGTCCTCAGCTATGCCTCAGCAAAAACCAAAATATTTTCGCATCAAATGGAGGGAAACCTTCACATTCTTGAGTTCTCGACTTATTTCATGATACCTCAAAAAAAGAAGAAAAATCTGCTTACCTTCAAATCCCAAGTGGAGACATGGGGGTGAGAAATTTCACACCTCATCCCCAGTAGTAATGTTAAAATGCGGGAGTGCAGGGCAATTTCAGGCCTAGATTTTGCTTCAAAAATAAGCAAAAGTTTTGGACCGAAAGTGGAAATTAAGGGGCTGTGGTCCATCTACTGGGCAGTAACTCCTCAGGCTTCATTGGCTACATGAAGAGGTTCCAGAACCTTCTTTGGGTTCCTTGCTGTCACCTTTCTGTTTCCGTTAAACTATCCTAACTGCCTCCCCCCACTGCCTACCTATCACCGGGAGGAAGACTAACCCTCCTTGGTGTGCGTGCAACACTGGTGCAATTATGTGTGCCCTCAAATTACAAAAATAAGGACCGTGCCTTATCTTTAACCCCGTTAGGCTTATCTTCGGGGAATTTGACCGAGGCGGGTAGGAAAGACGTGACTCCCTGGTCGTTCGCAGGGGGACCCTCCAAACCGTACGGGACGAGGGCTTCAGGGGCACGGGCGAGCAAGTGGCGGAATTGGGCCAAATCAGTGTCATGTTCCACAGACCCAATTTGAACCCTAAATGAAGCCCCTCTGCTTTCTTCCAGGGGGAATGTTGATGCAGTTTACATCCCGCGATCTCCAAATCATGGCGATATACTGGTCCCCACAAGAAATACATTCAGGGAAATTTAGGATATGTCCCTGGAATTTCCGTGAGGTACTGGGGTTGTGAGGGGGTCTGAGATAAATCGCTAGGCCCGCCACTGACATATCTATACCTCTCATCGTAGCTAATGGGATTGTATGGTACATGCGTTCAGCCAACATGGGACATGCATGTTCTTTGTATGATTAAGGATCTTCCCTGAACACAGCCACACTGACAGCTGCTTTTGCAGAAAGTCTGAGAAAGTCTTAAGCACCATTGTGCACCCCCACGGCCTGACTGGGCCTTGTACAGAAATGGATCTTGGCTTAAGTACAGTATTAACACTCACTTAATCTCCCTGATTAGTGGTTGCTGGATGAAGGTCCCATCTATTAGAGTGACTTAATTATTCTGTCAGGCTCTGACTTCCAATGGTCTTCCTAGTCTGCCTGCTTTCTGCTTCATATAATATAGACTTTATATACTGAATGTTTCCATGGCGATAACGGTTCATTGATACGCTGAAAGAATGAGAAAACAATACTTTAGCAGCAACACGGTCTAGAGATCCACACAATATATTAATTGGCCCCTCAATTCATGAGTTTGCCATAACTGTTTAAGGGGTTAGGAATGGGTGGGGGGCATAATAGCCCCACTATTTAATTTAATTTGGCTTCATTCATCCCCCCGTTCCAGTAAATATACCTCGGTATTTAAAATTGTGTGGGTTTCTGTCACATTCCATCCTGAATCCGGTTTGCTAGTTACTTGCCGTGGGCATAGAGAATGCCTTTATTGTTATTGTAACAAGTTACAAAGAAACTCAATGCGTGTGATTCCCCAGCAATGCTTTGAGGTATATGTGAATAACAAAGGAAAGAAAATACAGTAATATAATAATAAAGGAAAGAAAACAATTAAGGTAGGTAAATAAACAGACAAGAATGTAAACTATCAAAAATATTACATATATGAATACAGAAGGCATAGACGAGATAGAGAAAGTGCTTATGGTGTACTGTGGTGTACTGTGGTGTACTATGGTACTGTGCTGTGTAACATATTAAGTAAACATTAAGTAAACAGTGTGTGACCACCCTCATCTGCACTCACTGTGTTTAAGACTTGTCTGGTTAATTCCTCGTTCCTCAGGTTTATGGTTTGGTGTTTACTCGTTATAGATTTCGCCCTTCTGGGATTCCGATCCTGATGGTGAGTTTGTGTCTGATTCCGAGTTGGCTCAGTGATACGGATCTGTCAGATGGCCAGTTCACCTGGATGCTGGTTACTAATCGTCCATACCCATTGTAACTCAGTGCTTCAATTCTTCTTATTCACCCCAACTAAGTACCTCACATGCGAGACCTGCCAGTACTCCGTCCTTGGAGACTTAAGAGAAAAAGAGTGTCAGGCAGACGACCTTGTTAGGTGGGCACACAGTGTTGGGTGCGCCACGCTTAGCACCTGCCTAATACAGCTTGATTTACTGTGACTCTTCCCCGTCGTGGTGACAGTTGTGACGAGCCTGGAGCCAATCCCAGAATGCACAGGGAGCGAGGGATGCCCCGGCCAGGATGCCAGACGACGTCTCAGCCACGCTGGAAAAATGGCAGCTAATTATTTCAATAAACTCACATTTCACAATCCACAGTGAAAAGGTATACGCGTGTGAATATTTGGAGAGCAAACCATTGCCTGTGACATTATACTGGGGGGGGGGGGGGCAGGCGGGTTCATCTGAGGGAACTCAGCACAGCTCTATATGTGTTTTAATACTGACATCTTTGAGGGCTTCTGATCAGTTTGTCTTAAATGAAACCTTACGAGTTACATTCGATATCAACACTTTACACGTAGCATGCAGGCTAAGGGAATGTTATTTTCCGCTCACAAAATACTGCAGAAAAAAGTGCTTATATAACAACTGCATACATATATAAAGCAGATATATAATTGAATAGTCTGGAGCAGGATGTCTTACTTCCTGTGTCGCCACCCCACACGAGGTCACATGACTGTTCAAATAGCATAAGCCAGTAACCCCCATTGCTGCAACACTATGCCTTATAAACGACCCAGTGATCAGGTTGAGACAAGGTAAATTAATGCGCCACCTGTGCTCAATCAAAGAACCAATACCCCATGTTTAAAACGGGGTACATTTAGCACAAAGGAGAGCTCCTATTGAGATCAGGTACATGTCAATGCTCCCTCTCTGTCACTTGTGCTTTACATACACATTTTGCACTATGAATTTAACCCTTTGCATCCAGTCCCCGTTTCACACTATCCTGTGCTTTCGCACGGTAAGAATTGTGAAAGCCTCCCTTGTTATTTGCTGTTTATTTATCACAATTTGTCTTGGGGGAATGTCATTCCGTGCCACTGTATACCTGTATACGGATGGTATGACAATAAAGCTCGCTTGATTAGACCTGACACTCGACTTGACTTACGAGCTGTCTCCCTGTCGCGTCTACGTAATCTTTCCCGTTTTTTTCTCCCCAGATCGATCGCACGGTTGCGGTGCTATTCGACACGAATGAAATATCAGGGAATAAGAAACAGAAAACCGACTGACAGCCTCGGTGGCAAAGACTGACGGATCTGTGAAATCTCTCTGTCTCGACCGTCACTCTTTCTTAGGTCTGTCATTATGGGAAAATCGGCCTCGAAAAGTCCACCGTTTACAGGGAGCCGATTTCCTGCTTACGGGGTCTGTGGTTTATTGAAGGTGACTCAAGAGAGGCAGAATTTGCCAAGAGTAGGCAGGTGCTTAAAGGAATAAATTAAATTTTAGTAATGATGCTGGAGAATTACAGGGCAATACCCAGAAATTAGACCTGATCTCTGAGGAATTAGGACTGACCAGTACAGCTATTAAAAAACGCAAAGGAGTGATTTAACAAGGGGTTCCTTATCATAACTATTTTGTGTTCTGGTTCTGGGGTTGGCTCTCCAGAATCCTGGTCCTGAGACCGTTTTTGATTTGCATCTGTGATTTAAATTTGTTAGATGTCAGAGCATAAAAGTAGCTATTCTGTAAAATAAATGCTATGGTTGCCTTGCGATGATTGATTCTGTGGGTTTAATGAGAGGCTCTGTATTTAAGTGCGACTTCGTTAGTGGGATCTTTAGACAGACCGCCCCCCCCCCATCACCCAGTTGACATGTGACCGAGCCTGTCGCGTGGGCCCAGGCAATCAATTACACCACCAGACTGGTTTAGCTGGGACGGAGACAGGGGGGAACAGGAACAGGTCGGATTTTATGACCTGTTTGGGGACCGGTCTCGGCACTCCTGCCCCAACACCCTGCCGTACCACATATGCCGGCGAATTTAAAGTCTGCTGTCCTACAGGAGGCCTGATTCGAGACAGCAGAGAACAAATGCCATCTGTTGTAAATAAACAGGCGAAAGAAAAAAAACAGACGAGAAATATTCCTCGCTGACTCCCGAAAATGGGAGCAAGAAATGGAAAAACCCCCCAAAAAATTATCGCCCCCGCCGTAACGACAGTGGAACTCCAGACGGCCAATTATATTTTATTCGGGCACTTAAAGTTGCGGAGGAGTGCAGAATATTGTTCGTAATCTATACAAAAAGCAGCAGGCTGCCATTAAACTGGATCCCCGGGGGGGGGCGGGTGCCTCGGAGTGGGGAGAGGGAGTACAAGCGAACAGACAGAGCCACCTGCATACGTCTGCTCAAACGAGTGCCAATTACGGCCTGACGGGGGGAGGGGGGGGCCGACTGCCTCGCGGCGTCTGGCAGGAACGGCGACGCAGAGCTCACGCTGACCTGGGGCTGGGAGGTGGCTGACGGGTCAGGCTGAGCGGAGCCAGAAGGAAGATTGGAGTCGTGTCGAGGACCGGGGCGGGGGGGGGGAGACTGACACCTGCGAGTCGGATTATCATATTGACCTGTCCGAAGTTTGCACCACCATACATGTGAAGGCCAGGCAGAATGTCAAACCATATTGTGTTTACGCTACGAACGGCTTGGAATTATTTTCTGTCCAGATTACTGTTATATACAACCATTTATGTCAATACTTTATTTTATTTAGATATGGAATTTTATTCTGTTGATTGTCCTTGATTGTTTGCCGAAACACCACGAAGTCCCTTGCATGTCAAAGTCTGTCAACTTAACATATTAAATATTGTAGTATCTTTCTGTAAGATAGCAGTTTTCACGTTTTTATAACCACTTTTGATAAAGTAACTAAATCATATCTTTATAAAGTTCAGTATCACCCGTATTTATTTTTATCTGTAATCACTCATAGGTGATTAATCTTTCCTTCCTGAAGGATGTGGGGTCATATTCAATTTCATATCCATTAATTAAATATGTTTGTACATCGAGATAAATGCTAATCATAATTATTTTTCTTGTGACTCTGGCCATGATGTCAGATTCAATTACTGTAAATAAGGTTTACACGTGTCAGTTCACTGTCATAACAATGCTCTATCACTATTAAAAGCTAGTTAGTACTGGCAATCATTTTTTCTGATTTCATTTCACGTTCCACGCAGCGCCCACGTGAAATGAAAAGCAAATTTCAATTATGCTAAGTTTTAACTGACCTGTTTGGCTTCAGAGGTGAGATTTTGGGGAGAAGGGCTTCTGTGAGTCTATCTGGAATTCCACCAGGGATTACTAGCAGAAGGTGTGAAATTCCTGGAGGAACATCATTGATCTTCTCACGCTTGACGATTATATGGCCAGCGCTCTGCTCCATGTCCCACTTCATGAGAAGACCTGTGTATAGACGGCCACAACAGGCCTGCAGAACCATCGTCCCGTTCACCCGAAAGGATTCATCTAGACCTGATTCCTGAGCGTTGCTGAATGACGACGACGTGACAGGTGCACCGCGGGGGCTGACAGTCTGTCCCTGAAGATCCAACGAAATGTTTGCCAAAGGTGATTATGTGATGAGAATGAGAGAGTCGAGAGCATCGCTGTCTGGCTGGCGGGTGACAGACATCTGTGAGTCAGATGTCTTCTTTCAATCACTGTCAGCTTTTTTTAAAAAACAAAAAAACAAAGCTTTATTTACCATTCGTACCCTGAAATCGCAATGCTGCCAACTTTGGTCAGAGTGAGATTTTAAATAATCTTCATACGCATTTTTATGTATGTAACTGTTTTATTACCAGGTAAATAGTCTTAGGGGTTTGCAAACTACTTGCAAACTAGCACTTTTGATGCAGCTAATTTTAGGTTTGTAACAGAATAATATATATTTGGCGTAAGATTTCTTGTGTGAGCATGTCACGCCAGATGCACAAGAGTTCACAACCCTGTAACTGTGTTTTTTCACATATCCCATCATGCTCTGCTTTTTTTTAAAGTCATTCACACACATAGGTGTGAGAGTTAAGCTTTGGGTCTGAGCGTATGGTCAATCTTCTCTCCAGTGTCCCAAGTGCATTTTCAGGGGGGGGGGGGGGGGGGGGGGGCTCAAGAACCCAATAGAGATGAGTTTGGTTAGGCTCAGTAATCTCTCCACAGCTAGCAGAGTCACCCCCAGCCCACCATTCTGCTCCTCCTGTCTCTATCAGCTCAGAGAAAACAGTATTTTCATGAAGGTTTCTGCTATACACCGCTAATCCTGGTTGCAGATAATCGCAAACATCGTGAGCCGTAGGCCTCAGTTCTTCAAACCCTCATTCGAGAACCATATTACGAGATTTTAAACTGTAGCCAATGTGTAATACGTTTATTTATTTTAGAACCTCCAAATAAACCACTTTACTAGTTGCCCTGGGTCTGTCAGGATGACCACCAAATTTTATATCTTGAAGGTGGCGATATCATCGATTTTTTTTTTTTAAAGGTTGAGACCAAATCGCAAACACATTTGCTTCGGCGTTTCAGTTTGTCCCAGGAAAGAAAATCGCTCTCAGGCTGCATTTATTTTTCCATGATGCAGTGGCTTATGTCTGTCACACCACATCTGCGAGGCCATCTATCTCCGCCCCAGATGAAGTGCACCCAACTTTAGCTTTTATCTCAGCCCACCACATGTTCCTGAGGTCGCTAGGTTGTGTCTGACAAGTCTGTCTGCTTCATTTGTAAACTTTTGCCTTTCGCGTTAAGGTTGACACAGGAAGTCCCTTCGCCTTTTAAAGGGGCAGAATATATGCCTCGGGAAGGAATTTCCTCCTCGGTAAAGCTAGCATACAAAGCGCTTTACAGTTTCTGTGCTGTAACACATAGAGCAGTTTGTAGAGATACAACTATGGAAGTATCCCTGTTTTTTGTTTTATTAAACGTATTACAGAGATTCACAGGTAAATGATTCATCCAAAGTCACTTATTTGGTCTGGATATTCAGTAGAATTTCAGAAATTGGAGTTAAGGCAGGACACTCAACAGCATGCAGCTACATTGCATTGATATACACAAAGCACTGCCTATTTAGCCCAAATAAAATGAAAGCTAGAAGATGTATGAAGCAGATCAACAACATCAGGTTAGAGGCTGTTTAATTCTTCTTTCCGCAAACCTTCATCGATTCGTAGGCATTTAATGTTGATCCTTTGGTCAGTTATACAACTGCAAAGTTTTCTGCACTTTTCAGTGGTTTAAGACAGTGATGATGTCTATTTCATTCATAATTGGGCGCCTTTTCATAAATAATAGTGCTCCCAAGTGCCCCCTGGAGGCTGTTAGAGAATGACACAATAAATACCTAAGTACAGGGGCAATAGCCAGCCACCTCCATGCAGCTGGTGAATGAGAGAGTAAACATGTTGTGTGCTTCCCATTAAGGCAAAGATTTCTGCATAGGACAGCAGTGTGACAGAAGGGGAGGCCTTTTCCCTAAAGAAACATCTGTCAGTATTATTGTTCCCTGAGCATTGATCTGTCAGCCAACCCCTGGAAAGAACTGCTGTCACACACAACAATGGAATCCATGCTTGTCAGTTTAATTTTAAATGGTTTCCTTTTCCCAACACCTGTCATCATGCCAGTCTCCGATTTGGTCCAGCGGAACTTGTACTCAAACTACATCACACACATCTCGCGACTAGATCTGTATCGAACCTTTAATTGAGGTTTGGTGGGATCTCTCCAGCGTGACACCTGCCATCACTGCATGAAATATCCTGGACGCCATTACTCCAAGATAAGTGTGAGTATAATGGAAAATCCCACCCCCCCCCGCATCCAAAGGGTCCCGTTCCTTAATTCCCCAGGCCCCCTAAAAAGAGGGATCAGGAAAATTAATTCTCATCATTTTAAACCGCAATCACCGTGTTTCACCAGAGTTCAGATGGTAATTTAAACCATGACTTGAAAAATATTGGTAAAAATATAGCATATAAACAATCGTCAGAATCGCTAACGCGATTTGAGGGGATTCAGGGGCCGTAAAAAACAAGCTAAGTACAACACAACAGAGCAAAACAAACTGTTATTACTGCTTATGGAATAAGAATGAGATTAACGGGGGATAAGAAGATTTTCCCGATTTAATCTGCATAGTTTCTACTTGTTATGGTGGCAACTTTCTATTATGAGCAATGAGGATAGAAAACTCATATGAGCAAATTTCAGCAAAAAACGTGAGACCTGAAACTGAACAGGTCGCCTTTGTCTGTATGTACAAATTTGTATAAATGATGTAATAATGGATTGTCACACATTCTTGTCAAGTGCCTTAGTGCGACTCTGCTGTGAAAGGTGCTATATAAAAATAAATTGAAATAAAATTGAATTGCGGCCCATCTTTACATTGTTACACTAATGTGACATTAATGAAACGTTTCACGAGTGCTTGTACTTGAGGTGTTTTGCAACACTTTTCCAACACAAGACCTCCTCATGAGATAGTCCTTGCATCCACAAACCGAAATAGACACGTTTCAGCTATTAAGCTCAGAATTGTTAAAGAGGCGGGGGGGGGGGTGGGGGTGGGGGGGCATGCTGGCTACATGTTGGGGAGAAACTAAATTTTTGTAGAGGTTTGGGCGACGTATATCCGAGTTTTTCTGAGTATCCAGGAGTCTTAATTAAAGAGGGCGCTCACGGCGGCCTCGCAGTCGGAAGAGCCGATACAAACGTTCCCGGCACGCCCACGAGAGAAATTCCCAGCGCTGCCTTCCAATTAAATCCAGACATTGCAAAAACAATTAAGTGAGCAACATCAAGCTAACCGTCAGAAGCTCTGTACGACGTAGCTTTTTCTAAACACCCATTGAAGAGTTTTTTTTGTGTTTTTCCTTGATATGAAAGTGTCATGTGTTAGCTACCTAAATACTGCTTAGCTATCAGCTAGACGATCCAGGAGGTGTAAATATCAGCGGTGACCTCAACATTTTAGTAACTTATTTTTTTACAGAGGAAATGGAGACGGCCTGCATAGAGGAATAAGTTAAAGTCACCATAGGGGTGCAGAAATCCAGCCGGCGCTTTTAAGACGAGATTACTAGGATTCTTTGTGTCAAAATACAAAAGGTTCACAATTCCTGGTCAAATCGGGCCTCTCCAGACTCTGGCCTGTTTCGCATTTTGCCGCTGACAGACGAGAACTTCCAGCAAAGGGTGACATGAGGGGGTTACCCGGAGCGGGGGTCCGTGTCGATTTCTTTGGCAGCGGGAATGGAAGCGACGGTTTTCCGAAGCAGATGTCTAATGGTGTTTGGTGAGTCCCCGACTTTATCAAGCCAGACCAGCGCTGACTGTTAGATGCTGGAGGGCAATTAAAATTGAAGCGTGCCTGATTAGAATATCATATTCATCTGGATGGTAATTACGGTGTCTGGCCCGATATAAATAATTAATTATGCAAAACCTAAGCATCTGCCACTGGCTAGAGTTAACTGACTTTCTGTCAACACCTCACAGTTCTCGAAAGGATAAAGCGATTTGCGAAATAAGCCTTTTAACGGCTCTACCTTGGGCCTGCTGGCGTGTGGCAACGCGGCGCCCACCCCCAGCTTACGCGGAGTGGCATCCACGGGGCGATCGGGGTTTCCTTTAAAGGTCCAGAGTGTGGGAGGGATGAATGATCCTGGACAGCAGGTGCTGGTTGATACCACGTCTCAATCATACCCAGGGCATGTAAAAACCTTCTGGGAGATTAGAAAGCGAGTCCAGCTTCTTAGTTCATACTTATTTCATCAATATATTATGCAATAAAAAGATCTTTTGGAGATTTAAAAAGTCTCACTTAAGTACTAACAGTTCAGGAGGAATGTTATTGTTTTACTGTGTATTAAACTTGTCTAGGATGATAAAGGTGCTTAGCCTGACTTAGTCCATAGTTAATTTATCAAACATTCTGCAAAAAATCACCTGATGTTATATACGCTTTTCCTTCTTAAATGATATTTTTGTTTGTTGTGACAAAAAAATCATGGAATCATTTGTACCTATGTATAAATAAATATATTTTAATTCTCGAAATCAGTATGATTTCTACTAGCCCCCTAGAATCAAATGAATAACTCAGTGCCCAGGAAACATACTAAATAAGGTAAAGTAAATATGTATTAACGGATGACAGTGACTTGACTCAGATGACTTTCCTCATGTATAAACCTGACAACTAAGCATGGCACGCAAAAATATCCCCTGAAAAATAGTTATTATAATAAAGACTTTATTCACAGAGAAATGCTTTGGTGTGCATATTATTTAATCATATTAGGCTGTTGTAAATAGTGGAAATACTGGGCCTTTCTCTGCCCGTACATTTTATTAAGCCTTTGGCCCCGTCCTCAGGAAACGGTGGGTTAGGGTTTGACATTTAGAGCAACACTTTAAAGTTTACAGCCTGGACTAATTTCAGGGGACGAACGTTAAGGGGCAATAAACTCGAAACATGCAAGGCGTCAGCCAACCGCTCGACACGTTGGCATGAGCGTGCCGCTGGAGACCGGGCCGGTCGGGATCATCGAACTGCGCTAATTATTGCGTATCGCTACAGAGTTCTTTAAAAACGATTCTTTCCCGGAAGATTGAAGCTTCCCAAGGAGCGGAGCAGGTATTCTAGTGCCAAGCAAGACCACTAGAAACACTGAGCCACGGGCAAACGAAGATCTCGAATCGTTTGTGTCAAGGGAGAGGAAACTTGGCAGGAAGGTGACATTTGGACGGCTTGGAATTCTTTCAACGAGTGTCGCTTCGTCCTCATTGAAATTCCCGCTCATGACTGGATAGACATTTAGCATGTTGGACAAGTAGGACCTGTAGCGAGCTGCATGTTTAGCTCGTCATCACAACCCTCTCCATGGCTCTCAAATTAGCATCATCCTGTTAGGGTCTCGGAGCGATAATCACGCGCAGAAGGTTATATAACGCAGTAAAGGTTACTGCGTCTTATGACAATAAGCGAAGAGGCACGACTGTTTGGATGGCCCCAAACTGTCGATTGTGCACTTTGACCTTTTACAGAACCCCATGATGTGACATTTCAAAATGGCTTCCACTCTAGCTACTCAAAATGGTTTATAATAGGTGCATCCAAAATCAAATATTTAAACAGTACGCAGTCAATTTTGTGAGAAGCCACCTAAAACTATCAATGAAAAAATACATATTCAAATCAATTTCTATAACTGGGTCTTGCTACTGACATTTGTACAGAGACGGCTCTTCCTCCACCATCTTGACACAAAAATTTGTGCAAGCGACAGTGTTTTGTCTCTGGTTGCTGGTCCAGTGGCCTTTCTGGGATAGGGTAGTGTCCATTGATTGGATTTCGCAGAATGTAGTGTATCATCCGGGTACTGTTCGCTTACCATCACATATATACTGAGTATTCGGACATACTGCTCACCTCACATACTATATCTCGCCTACTACACAGCAAACAAGTATGTGGTTTCAGATGCACCTGACGGTTCTTCCTTAACCACACCTGGTCTGCCCTCACTAAGGGTCCATCGTCAACCTTAATGACTTCATCCTCATTCTGATATATCGTCAGTACAGTATGCACAAAATCACGTGACGCACACTCATTAAGAAGATCCAATAATTAGATCTTTATGATAATGGATCTGGAGATCTGATTGCATGTTACTGTATTTCCCTGCTGCACCACACACTGGTCTCACTACAATCTTCCCATTTCCAGTACCCCCCCGGTAGGCTTAAATCACAGCCCTGACCACCTATGCATTAAAATATTTAATTATGCAGCAAAGTAGTGCTCTTGAAATATGTGCTTCAGACCGTCTCGCCTCCGGCTTACTGTTCAGAGAGATTAAGCGGAACGGTGCATTTGCTGGTGATTTTTCACCATGAGAACCTTGATAATTATATAACATCTTCAGGCAGAAATGGCGGGTTACTGACTTGAAACACGAGCTACTACAGCGCATTAAATTTAGTACAAAGGCCTGCAGAATAATTAGTGATTTAAATGAAAGGGCAAAGAGTAAGATCAGGAAACATATGAAGCCTCGTGCAAATCTGTGTGAGACATAGAGAGACGGTATTACAGTGTGGCTCAGTGACAGAGTGTCACACTCAGAGATCACGCTTCAGTCCATCTATATGTGCGCAAAGTCCGGTCATCCGCTTTTTTTTCCTTTGTGAGATAATTTGTGGTCACAAGTAGCCTGGCAACACGGGGGTTAATACGAGATCTTCTGTTGACAAGCGTGGCTGGTCATACGGGGGTCTGATGAGGAACTGTGGTGAGGGAGGCCAAGTAATTGGGACAAATGGTTGAGGTCACAAAGCAGAGCTGCAAACCAAATGGTTTCTAGTTCATATCCCAGTGCAGGGACGTTCTGTTGTACCCTTGAGCAAATACGAAGCAATTTCGTAAATTGCTCAGCCTCGTTAAAGGAGAGAAGTAAAGAGTAGAAACCGCAGGTTGTTTAGGTTACCATGAGCAGAAGGATGTCGGTTTGGAAATGGCAGCAAATACATCAACCGCAATTTCAGTGGAGCAGGACTAAGCCGATGTCTGTCTGGTGTGTCGTTCCACGGAAAAGAGAGAGATGGCAGAGCTGCAGAGCTTGGCTACTACTTGAGGTGCTGTGAAAATAAAACCTAAACTACCGTTAAACCTACAGGTCCCTCCGGAATTTACCCAGGCGCTGTCAACAACCGCCACACTGCTCTGCTCTTATCGGCTTCCCAGTGGGTACGATTTTTTTGTTCTTCTTCAAACAACGCTCAGTTCTACCATTATCCTCTTTCCAGGTCTTTTTTTAATGAATACAGTGCACATAGAGGAAATTAACTCAATCATTTCAAACAAACTTCCCTCAACTCAAGCGCAAAATTGAATTGAATAAGTGCGCAAAAGCGCATCCGGCAATATGTTTTGTCATATTAAAAAAAGATAAATAACGCATAGCGAAAGCAACGGCTGACTTAACAAATGAGCTTGGAGAATGTGTGCCGAGCGGAATTGAAAATTGTCGAAGGCGTTTGTGGACGCAGCGGCTGAGTCTGGAACTGGAAAACGTGCGTCGGATGCGGCAGCGTTGGCGAAGCCGGATCTGCGGCCCGGAGCTGGCTAACCTTTCGAACTCTGGGTCTTCGTCCAAAAGCGCACACGCCGGCACCCAGCATAGAGGTGGCGGCTGAGACGAGGGGGGGTGGCGCGTCCGGGGGCACGCGTTCACAAGGTCACATCTGTCTCACTGGGACGAAGGCCATGTAACTCCCGGCTTGCAGCCCGCCTTGCCAAAGCCGACTGTAGCCACCAAAACCCGGCACCGCACCCCACGCCCCCGCAGGAAGTGCAAACCCCTCCCCCCCCCGCTGCTCATCATGGCTCGTACCAACCGGTGCCCAGCCAATCAGACGCAGCTCCGCTGGGATGTGGACACAAGGACGAGCAAGGGCTGTCTGAGTCACTTCCTGTGCCAAGGTGTTGGATGCTCATTCAGTAGTGGGGGTGTGTTTTTGGGGGAAGGGGCAGCTACTGCTACAAGACAACAATAAGTCAATAGCTAAAAGAATTAACAGCATGCTGTGGGAGATTTCTGTGTAAATATTCTGTAATGTGCTTCTCAAATGCGAAACACAATGGAAAAGTGCTAATCGAGGTGTCATTACCATCCCTGTCAAAGATGGCTGAACAAAAAAAAAAATTGGTAACACTTTACTTAAGGCCTTATGAAGCTCTAATCTATAACGCACTATAAATACCTTTATAATGCATTATAATGCTCAATATTAGCAGTAAGGATGCTTAGTACTGCATTATAAAGGTTTCTATAGTGCATTATAGACGGGAGCTTCATAAAGCATTTATAACGCAAAATAAAAATGGCTATAATGTGTTATGACTTCTTATAAACATTTATAGCCATCTTTATAATTCTCTATGAATGCATTATAATGCATTATGAATGTGCCTCTAAATTATCAATAACATGGCCATAAGTAAAATGTTCCCCAAAATTCATTCTTTTTATGCTCTGTAGGCCACCTTTGCAGCATCTGCCAAACGTGAACAAGAAAGGGAGGGCTATATCCTTAAGATATATATTTGGATATATACACCATTCATGCAAGATCGAGGGTCTTGATTATGCCTTTGCAAGTGAGTGTCTTTGTGTCGGTTGTGACTGAGAGACGGGTCGGTGGATCACTCACTGAACAGGCCGAACGAGACCTGACTGCAAGCCAGCGATGAGATCACCGCACAAACACGGGCCGGAATTTCGCTCTCGGTGTGGATGGGTCATCCTGGTAACATGGAGGACTGGGGCCCCTTCCTGCTGGAAAGGCCACACCACGCCAGGCTGTGCACCCCTTAGTGAAACACTTACAAGGGTTCGACATTCCCTGCTAACAAGGCCATAAATTCATACGGGGGATAGTAGGGGGATATGGGTTCCAGGCCTCAAGGAGACTGAATTATAAAAACAGACGGCCGTGGACAAAATCCAGGCGAATAAAAGCCACTGAAAATGTATTTCGAAAAGTGCAAAAAGTTACTACTTTCATTCCTAGAGAAAGTCAGTCAAAACAAAGTATTATAAATATTAAGAAACTGTCGGGGGCAGATAAATTATGGCTTACTATGGCTTTATATATATAAAAATCGGATATCCCAGAGCCCCGGAGGACACACATGGCAAAGATGCAGTCACGATGCTTTAATACTGACAGACAGACTCCAGCAAGCTCATATGTCACACTGATGTCACACTGATCTCACATGTCATGTCAATACTGAGTTTCTAGCTAATTCACATGTGACATCGATGCTAACTTGCTAGCAAGCTTACATGTCGCACTGATGTTAAGATGCTAGCTCAGGTTACAGTAATGCTAAGATGCAGGCAAGCTCACATGTTACACCGATAATGAGATGCTATCAAGCTCACATGGTATGTTGATGCTGCTTTGCTAGCACAACCGCATGCTAATTTGTCAGCTATATCCAACCAGAGGTGGATAGTTCAGGTGCAGCAAGTAAAAATCCAGACCAAGATTTTGTTTCAACCAATTAGTTGAGTATAAATAGTCACAGTCACAGAATACTCAACTGGTTGGTCAAAACAAAAACCTAGCAAGTGAATATTGCTGGGAGAGAACGAAATGCTTGGAGCCGTCATGGAAAACTCCAGAAAAATAAATGTAGTCTGTTAGAGGGCTGCTTTTAATGACTTAATTATAGCTTTCAGAGACATTAGTCTGTTGGTAGAATACTTAGCGCACAGTAAACGCTACAACCAGAATCTTCTTCATATCAACATTGATATATAATCACCGGAAAGTAAATATGCAGGGCTGCTATGGATTTATGCAGCCTACTTTGTCAACATTTTAGATGTCTAGACTTACTGATTCTGGTTGGCTTTGACAGAGATAGGAGACTATGGAAATGCACAAGTTTGCTACACATGGTAGCTGTCCTAGTTTCCCCGACAGAAAAAAATCTCCAAAGTCCATTTTAGAGGTGTCAACTGCCAAATAATCTGTCCTTCTGTTACTGGTCAGGGGATCCGTGAAACTGGGATATTTTCCACCAGTGGGAGTTATGCGATTTGCTTCTGGCAAACGTCAGCATTTGCTCAGCAGTCCAAACGTGGGAATAAGAAGCCATTTTAGGGGAGGCTTAATTCTGGGATTTGAAACATGAAAAAGGACGTCTCTTTATGCCGGAATTTAGAGCCTGTGCCGGAAAAACCCCAACCTACGCCTCCCAGTGCAGGATCGTGATGGAAACTATGACAAATGGCATCCAAAACAGCGACGGAAGGGTCTGAACAGCTCTATGCCTGACAAGTGGCAAGCAGAAGGTTCTGGATTTATCAGAATGAAGATGTACTCTCCTGTTTCCCAGAGTTGAACAAAATAGGGTTGTGGTGAGGCGCCCCCCCCCCCCTCAGACATTCAGGAAATGATTTGTCTTTCCATGCATTAGGCTAAACATTCACTTGCGGACCCTGTTTACTAGTGTCTTGTAACTATAAGGACCTCAAAAGGAGTAAAGAGTTACACTTCGGGTAGGTGTGATCCAGATGCCTAAGTATCCTGGTTCCCCCCCCCCCAAAGCACTGGATGGGAATGGAAAGCAGCTTATTGTGTTGGTAGGGTGCCTGCTATGTTAGCAGAAGCAGCTATCTGTGGTATCCACACTCTCGGATTATCCCACTATCCTTGAATCCTTTCGCAACAGTTGAGAGGATGAGAGGGCCTGCTGGATTCCCTCCAAAGCCTTCCATCTCAGATTCCTCCATTTCAATACCCCCGCCATCCATTAATCGGGGCCTTCTGCCACAGAAGACACACCCCCACAGTGCTGGCTCCGCCCAGATGAGCCCCAGATGCTCCTGTGTCCTCGCTCCCGGACTGTAGCTGGCTACATCTGTTTTCCCTCCGACAGCGTTCCTTGCACTATCTGGGCTAATACGGACAGACGTTAAGCAAACACAGAACAGGACCCCCAGGTCCTATGAGCCCCGTAGTAGGTGCCCCTGCTGTGGATGAGATCCAGGAAACAGAGCTGACTAAGCTAATGTCCTTGGCTAATAATTGACGGTAGGAAATGGCTAAAAAGGACTTTTAACTAATTGCTGGGCTGATGATCTGAGCATTACACAGCAAATACGGGCAACAAATTCAGGTAAAGCAGCAGCAACAACAAAAACGTAGATGAAAATTTGCCTGAAAATAACTGCCATTGGTGGAACTGACCGTTGCTTTTTTTAATGTCTAATCCCATGACTTTTTGCTCCCTTTAACCAAGTGGCTGGTTGTGGGGGGGGGGGGGGCTGCATGCGGGGCTATATTCCCGTTAACTGCCATGCTCAGCGGTGCCATGCATATGCGTCAGGCCCCTGGGGATTGGTGGCCCCCTGTTGACCACAAACAGTCACTACGTCACTACGCTAAATATTAAATAAACACGTTGTTTGATTAGGAGATGCTGAAGCAGCAGGCTCTGCTAGCCGGCTAGCTAGCTGTGATTTTCCATCTCTACCCATTCGCCATTTATTGAGTTTTTGAAATATCTGGGGGGGGGGCAAAGTGACTTTTTGACTGGGTCCAAGAAACTGCGTCTTTGCCATGTTTAGTAGTTTAATGAATAAATGCTCATACTCTCACACACTACAGCCTGTTTGTTAGAAGATGTCCGTTCATGTAACCACATTTGTGGACTGTCGAGATGGGATGCAAACCCCCGACCCAGGAGGTGTGAGTCTACACCATTACCCACCATGCCCCTGTGCCATCCTGCCTGCTGCTACACCTGCTTTGAGTAAAAGACGATTATTTCAGTGGGGGGGTACAAATAATTCCCAGCTCTACGGCACTTTAAAGCTCCAGGATGATAATCCCGCTGATTCCTCCAGCTTCTTGGATAATAAATCCTTTCATTTATTGTGCCAGGAAATTTCCCCTCCCTCTGTCGGCCGCGTCCCAGATAGGCACAGTGCGGGCGAGAACCCAAGCAGTGTCCCATTTCAGAAGACGAGTGTTAACATCGGATCTGGGTACTGGCCGCTTCTCGTCGGTGACTGGAAACGGTCCAGTTTGCGTCGGCTCTCCCGCTTCCGGTAATGGGCCGCTTTTCACGTAGCGCCGTTAGCGCCGTTAGCGCCGAGCTCTGGGACTCTGGGTCTCGATCCGACCCGAGTCCTGCCTCCATGGGAGTGTTTGGCTCGGTGTCTGGAGCTAATCCAGCTCATGTTTACTCATCCCGGCTCCCCCACAGCCTGTAATGGGCAGCTCACAGGTCAGCGCATAGCGCTGTTAGCGCATAGCTCCGGGATCCAGTCCCTGATTCTGTTACTTCCTGTTTCTTTTGGAAGGTGGATGACTGAGGGTGGACTGACCTCAGTGCTTAAATGTGAAATGAAAAATCATGAGTTGCCTCATTTGCACTTACAGTGGTACCTCGGTTCTCGAACTTAATCTGTTCCGGACTCTGGATCGAAGCCTAAAAAGTTCGAGTTCTGATCGAATTTTTCCCATAAGAAATAATGGAAAACCAATTAATTGGTTCCCGGCCCCCCAAAATTACACCTAAATATGTTTTTTTTTTTGTTTTGTTTTTTAGCATTGAAACACAAAATGAACAGGGTAAAACAAGAAGAGCATTTTTTTTCTTAAAAATCTTATCCCAACATTACCCCTGTCCTGCCCCGATCGTCCGCTCCTTCCGTGTGCCACGCCCCCTCGTTAACCTCGTGTGGGATCCCCATGTGATCAGCTGTTTCTGGTTGTTGTCATTAGTCCTCTGTATTAAGTCCGCGTTTCAGTTTGTTTCCCCAGTCCGGTCATTGGGTGCGTTCAACTTGCTTACAGCGCTGGCTTAAAGCAACGCATTCTGATCCTGACGCAATGCATTACGGTTAGATGCATTGCGACCTCTCACCCGGCTGCACAAACTGGAACCGCCTCCGTGACGAACACCCTTTGCCCTTATTGGCTGAAGAGTCTAGTTACACGCATGACGTTTGTATCCCATGCAGTTCCGATGCGTAATCTGCTATTTTCCCGAATATCACGTAAAGCAGTGAGAACTGGTTTTCAGTTAATTTAACTGGTAAAATAAAGTTTAAATAAATGACATAAATGCTGTAATAGTACACGCTAGTTAGTGGTTTATTTATTGTTAGTTACTGTAATGTTGCGCTGCTTTATTTGGTTAATCGTCCAGCCTGTGAAGAAGGCATTCAAGTAAGAACTGCATTGTAGTATGACTCATTTCCTGGCGCGTACAATTTATATTAGGTCAGCGTTCACGGTTCGACTTCTGATATTCAGATCGAGTTCTAGGTCAAACTGGCTTGTTTGACTTTCAAGAAATTCGAGTTCTAGTGAGTTCGAGAACCGAGGTACCACTGTATATAGGTGCAGGGTGAGCCGATTGTCTGACTGGCTTGGAGCATTTCAGGGCTTTAGGGGTCTCACTCAAGGGCCCATCGGACAGGTGACTCTTGAATTTTAGATTCAAATTGGCAACCTTCCAATTGCAGGCACAGAGGCCAAACCGCTGAGTCACATGCCGTGGGGGTGTGTGGGACCCCAGGCCTGGGACTCTGTGTGGGACCCCAGACCTGGGACTCTGTGTGGGACCCCAGACCTGGGACTCTGTGTGGGACCCCAGGCCTGGGACTCTGTGTGGGACCCCAGGCCTGGGACTCTGTGTGGGACCCCAGGCAGAGCCTCTCACTGTCGCCCCAAACCATTATACTCCTACTTCGTCTTCAATGACGGTGAAGCCAGCAATTCCTGAGAAATTGCTATTTATTATTTTTAATCTGATTATATTTATAGGATTTTATATATCAATACAGCCCCTCACATTACAATCACCCAAGATCTGCGGTCTTCAGTCGATTGTGCCAATTTCTGCTCTCCTAACTGAGGGCGTTTGAGAGATTATTTAGGACATAATTAATGATCTGATGTTTATTCAGTGGGTCTTAAATGGCGGACACTGTCTGCTTTAATACAGCTGTATGTTTCGGGATAATTCTGGGTACAAATGGCACTGGAGGGCAGGACAGCAAAGTTCTGGGTTTTCATGCTGGAACTTTTCATTACGCAGCGTCAGGAAAAATAAGCTCCCCAGCCTCCGGGTGCCCTGTGTCTTCGCCGTCCCGCCATTCGCTGACCCTGATGACCTGAGAGGGGCTTTTCCTGAGAACGGGCCTCCTTCCTCACTCACAAAAGACGTGCAAGTCCCACACGGAGGCCAGCGATGTTTCTGAGATGTGCTTTTTTACATTTCTTTTTGGGGATTGAGCCTCCCGGTTCACTCAAGACAGCCCAGGGTCCGGTTTGGAATGAGCGAGGCAGGCCGCCCCCCTCCTGCCCCTCCCACACACTCCTGCCCCCCTGCCCATTCAGGTCACGGTCCCTGCCTCTCTAATAAACTGCAGCCTGCACTGGTGAGCCTCTCAAGCTCGGGGGTGAGATGAACCCCAGCCCCGACCGCGTCTCCCGCAGGAACACAATACAGCTCAGAGCCCCGAGTCTTAAAGGCGGTGGGAGAGCGGGAGCTTTCGGGGGGGGGGGGGGGAGACCAGGGTGCCAGGCAACAAAAGGCCCAGACTCAAACCAGGCAAGATAACACTGATTACTGATGCAGGCGTTACATGTGAATAGGAGCATTAAAGGTATTGCAGAGCAGACCAAAGAAACAGGGTGTTAAGTCACATTGTATTTAAGGAAATGAACTCAGAGACCCTGGGCGAGGGGCAGAAGCATCTGACTGAAACAAAACCAAAAAAAAAGGTTTGAGTTAAAGGTGTTCATCTACATAAATGGATAAAAAAATGCATAGAAAGCACAAGTTGTGTAGATAGCTTCAGATTAGGCGTCTGCTAAGCTTTGAGATATTCTTAAACTGAGCTGGCTGATCTGTTACCCCCGGTAACAATGGCAAGTTAGCCTGTGTACCTGCAGGGTGAGACAGCCTGCTAGTGTGGCTTAAAAATTACTCATGGAGCTCTTGAGCGGGCCGGGGGTTTGTTCCTGGGCTGCTGTGGATTTCAGGATCTTCTCCGTGGGTTCAGATTAGCCCCTGTGATAACGCAGGTGCCAACCCAAGATGAATAGGAGATTTAACGGGGTGTACATCAGTGTCAGGGTACTGGGGGGGGGGGAGTTTGCACCCTCATAGTCTCCATGGTAAAATTGTCATACTGGCACTTGTCAGTTTTACCCATCAAGTGAGGAAGACGGGGCAGCAAACTCCCACAATCCTCCCAGGTGTTACAATCTGGGAGGTCCGGCTAAGGAGTTAGCATTTTTCTGGTCACATGACCAGGGGTCAAAGGGCAACAGAGGTCAGACTCCAATGTCCCTCCTGTTTTGTGAATCTGTCACCTTCCCAGGCCAGAACTCCCAACGGAAGGTTGTGGGTTTGATTCCCACCCTGCACGCAGTGTGTGTGGGGGATGCATGTGCCCCCTCTGTTTGAAAGGGGACCCATGTTAATATCGACGGGCATTTTTACTACATCGCACAGCTGTTGTTTGAAATAGACTAGTCACGTGCACACAGAAGTTGGGGCATATTTTTTCCCTTGGTGCTCGGCTGAGAAACGCTCCTAGATTACCCTCCTGAGTCTGCTTAAGATGACGTTGAGCATCACATGAAATTTCAGTTTGATATCTGTTCTTTCCAGGGCTTCCTCCTTCTGAGGTCATGTGACACGTGGCGGAACGCTCGTAGCTCGCGGGCATTAAGTGGCACAGTTGATGCCACAGAGGGACCCCGTGTGCGGAAAGTGCCGGTCACTCGTTTGGACACTGCCGAGCTCCTTGTGTCACGGTGGGCATGAATACCGGCGGGCGGTAGCAGAACGGGCCAGTTGTGCTGGGAATTCAGCTGTGGGAGAAGCTACTGAGAAAGTGGGAGGTGTCTACTGACGACAGACGCGAGAAGGTGAAATTACAAGACAAGGCAGGCATCTTCGAGTTACGTTAATTTTAGCGGTTAAAGGCCTTGCTCAAGCATCTGACGGTGACATCACTCGGCCAACCCTGGGATTCAAACCAGTGACCTTCCGATCATAGCTGCACCATCCTAACTCGCTGAGTCACGCACCACCCAAGATTTTCAGGCTTCCTACATCATAATTAGTAATTCTTATGTTATATTAAGTTTGTCTTTTATATGGTCGCTATCATGGCCAGATTTATGTTTTAAATCTGTTCTCCTGGACACGTCCCCTATGAACTTCAGCTCAGTATCTCAAAATGCTCCACTGAAATGTTTACACTGCCAGCCCGTACTGGAGGATTTCATTTTAATTTTTAATCCGGTCCCGCTCCAACGGTCCAACACTCCTAAAGTTAGTTTGCTCCAGTAGGGTCTGTCCACTGGGCTTGAAATCTTTGTTTCCTTCCAAATCCTGGTAGCTAGGCCGTCTGCATTGAACAGAGTGGTGGGGGGGCAGGGGGGGGGGGTTTAATGTGAGGCGCTACAGCGAGAGTGCAGCAGGAATGGGGGGGGGGGGGGGGGTCAGTGGGTCACGGCCACCCTCTCACTCCAGTTTGGGCCGCAGGAAGGAAGCAGAGACGTAACGAGTTCCCACTGGAGCTTCCCGGATTTTTTCCGGCTCTGCCCCCGGAAAGCATAGAAGTTTCCCCAGCGCTGGCGGACCAGTCCGAGTTCAGCACCGGTTCCAGCTTATTGATGCTCTTTATGGATCTGCGAGGCAGCGTACAGCGATCTGGCAACCTCGCCGAGCGCCGAGAGCCGAGAGCCGAGACGGGCCCGGCGGTGCGGCGAGGAAACGAGAGCCGTTGGCGTCGAGGCGCTTTCGAAATGTGCGCTGGGGCGGGGTGGGGGTGGGGGTTGGGGGTTGGGGGAGATGGTGCAAAAAAAAGAAGATATTTGGGCGGCAAAGAGAACATTTTGAGGGAAGAACAGCTAAGCAGATTTCCAGAGTGCAGCATTTGCCGGCTCACTTAGCATCGCATGCTAAAATGTACTCGACCTGCTGGTTTGATCTCCCTCTACGGCATGTGGCTCGGGACGACACAGCCATGGGTGTCTCACAGTAAGAAAACACAAAATAAAACAATGTACGTCCAGCCTTTTTTTTTGGGGGGGGGGGGGGTGTTTCTGGAATGAAGCAGGGATAGAATATTTGATGACGAATCAACAGTTGGACACAAATACCCTATTGAGCTAACTATTCCCAGTGAAGGCAGTTCAGTTGGATCAGAGCTGCCTATTTGCAGCCCGGAGGAGACGAGATGAAGGTCCGACGATACCAGCAGGGCCCTGGGACACCTGTCAGGGCATGATAAAGCCTGCCGTCACCCCACCGGGGAATTTCCTGTCGTAATACATACACTCTCCATTCCCACATGCCCCCTCCCACTGAAAGACGCTCGTCGTACACGTCAATAGCTCCCCGGGGGGGTGACGAGCGACGAGAACAACCTGGACCCAGACGGCGGAGGGAATCGATCGAGTCTGCAGGATGCCTCATCTGCTGGCTTGCGATCAGACACATACGCACAGGCCTGAACACACCCACGTGACCTGCTATGGTCAATGAATCCTGGTCACATGGGGAGAGGGGGGGTTCTCGATTGGCCAGAGAGGTAGTAGCAATTTCCCCTGGGGGTAGATACCCAGGGTGGGGCACCACTGCTTTTCCCTCCCTTTCCTCTCCAGGAAACCTTCCCCATATGACAATTGGAGTTGGGGGGGGGGGGGGGGGGGAGTGCTTGGTCATGATGATGTACCTTGGCAGCTGGGGGTGAACTTCCTGCTCACTCGGCGTGTTGCATATAATAATCAGCGTGGGATTGCGGCACCTGCCGAGAGATGGTGACACTGAGTTGTTACTGGGGACAGTAAGACATTAGACATTAACTAGGTGCTGGGGGAGGGGGGTGTCCTCAAATTCACCACATCTAACGCACTAGGTTTTTTGGAATATGATATGAGCATTCAGCATTCGCAGAACCCCTTCTAGGTTTGAAAAATGCCTCCCAGATTTAAAGACGTGCACCAGGCCTACGTGGGAGAGACTGCGATTTGACACTCGGCCACCAGGTGGCAGTCTAGTAATCCACTTCCTGCTTACATGACGAGATCAAGTACCTCTGCCAAGCGCTGGGACTTTGGGCATCTGTGAAGTAACCTAGTTCCCTGGCAGAAAAGAGCTGAGCGAGCAGGCGTTCAAGCGGGCCTCACAGCGGGCGGGCCTCAGAGCAGGCGGGCGTGCAGGCGGGCCTCAGAGCGGGCGGGGGTGCCGACGGGCCTCAGAGCGGGCGTGCCGGCGGGCCTCAGAGCGGGCGTGCGTGCCGGCGGGCCTCAGAGCGGGCGTGCGTGCCGGCGGGCCTCAGTGCGGGCGGGGGTGCCGACGGGCCTCAGAGCAGGCGGGCGTGCAGGCGGGCCTCAGAGCGGGCGTGCGTGCCGGCGGGCCTCAGTGCGGGCGGGGGTGCCGACGGGCCTCAGAGCGGGCGGGGGTGCCGACGGGCCTCAGTGTGGGCGGGGGTGCCGACGGGCCTCAGAGCAGGCGGGCGTGCAGGCGGGCCTCAGAGCGGGCGGGGGTGCCGACGGGCCTCAGAGCGGGCGTGCCGGCGGGCCTCAGAGCGGGCGTGCGTGCCGGCGGGCCTCAGTGCGGGCGTGCGTGCCGGCGGGCCTCAGAGCGGGCGTGCCGACGGGCCTCAGAGCGGGCGTGCGTGCCGGCGGGCCTCAGTGCGGGCGTGCGTGCCGGCGGGCCTCAGAGCGGGCGTGCCGACGGGCCTCAGAGCGGGCGTGCCGACGGGCCTCAGAGCGGGCGGGGGTGCCGGCGGGCCTCAGTGCGGGTGTGCGTGCCGGCGGGCCTCAGAGCGGGCGTGCCTCACAGCAGGCGGGCGTGCAGGCGGGCCTCAGAGCGGGCGGGGGTGCCGGCGGGCCTCAGAGCGGGCGGGCGTGCAGGCGGGCCTCAGAGCGGGCGGGCGTGCCGGCGGGCCTCAGAGCAGGCGGGCGGGCCTCAGAGCGGGCGGGCGTTCCAGCGGGCCTCAGAGCAGGCGGGCGGGCCTCAGAGCGGGCGGGCATGTCGGAGGGCCTCAGAGGGGGCGGGCAGTGCACTGGGTCAGCGCACGTCAGTGTCCTACGTGTCGCTGGACTTGATGTCACGTGTCGTAGGGTTAACCTGCCCCATGTGACGCTGCCCTTCAGGTTCCAGTAACCCTAACCCTAACCCTAACCCGCCCTGTCTGTCGAACGCCAGGGGAAATTTGATAGATGAAAACACGACCCTTGACAAATAGAACGGAGACAGAGCTTAACAGATTTCAGAGCACCTCTCCCCCCACCCCCAGATTATAAATTAACACATGACTGTCATGCTGTATCTCCACGTACGGATGTAACCGAAGAGCAAATTTCCAAAACTGACTCAGTCCATTTTTGTTGTTTTTGAGATGCGATCGCCAATGACCAAGCTTCCTCATGATATGTTAGAGTAAAACTCACTCACTCTTCATGTAATCCAATGCAAAACTTTCATTAAATGTCCATAATTCACTAAGTGCACAGAAATTTTCTTGCAAACGTATCCCACGGACTGACTTTTGGGAATTTGCTCCTCAGTTCCGTGATCTGCTGAAATTGGCGTCTCCCTGCTGGTGATCCGTCACTGTGGCTCCCAGTAAACTGCTACTCCCTTGTGACGATCTCAAAGTGGACTTAAGTGTTCGTTCTGCTTGACATCCACATGCGGTGACTCACTGCAAGTCATTCAAATCAGTTGGATATTCACCATAGCAGACAGAGCACCCCCCCTGCCCCCCCCTCCTGCCCCCCTGTAGTCTCAGTCAACAAGCACTTTTTTAAAGTTGTATAATGTTCATAATTACTCCTAGTTGCTCACTAGGTTTATGTATTAACTTTATATACAGACGTGGACAAATTTGTTGGTACCCTTACAGCTCATTGAAACAATGCTTCATTTCTCCTGAAAAGTGATTCAATTAAAAGCAATTATCTAATGTATACCTGCATGCCTTTAGTATGAGATAGAGTAAACCAATAAAATTGTGAAAAGAAATGATTTGTTGTTTATTTTACAAATATATGATAAAATAGTATGGATAGATTTATTGGTACGTCTAAAGAGACTATTTATCCTTGTATTATAGTCATGTTTCAAACTAAGTGTTTAACCTTAATTAGTATCACAGGAGCCTTCAAACTTTTCATCAGCCATTCAGCCTATTTAAAGGGAAAGAACATGCTGCTGTGTTGTTTGGTATCATTGTGTGCATCACACTGAACATGGACCAGAGAAAGCAAAGGAGAGAGCTGTCTACTGGCCATAGATAACCATGTTAAAGGGAAAGGCTATAAGACCATCTCCAAGCATCTTCATGTTCCTGGGACAACAGCTGCCAATATTATTTAAAGGTATAAGGTTCATGGGACTGTAGCCAACCTCCCAGGATGTGGACGCAAGAGGAAATGCAACCCCAGGTTGATCAGAAGGATAGTGCACTTGGTAGACAAAGAGCCAAGGAAACCACCCAAAACCACTCCAAGGTCAAGGTACGCTTTCTGATTGCACCATCCGTCGCATTTTGAACAATAATGGGCTCCGTGGAAGAAGACCCAGGAGGGCTCCGCTATTGACAGAAAAACAAAAAAAGCCAGAGTGAAATTCGCCAAAACGCATGTTGACAAACCCCAAAGTTTCTGGGAGAATGTCCTTTGGACTTATGAGACAAAACTTTTTGGCCAGTCACATCAGCTCTGTGTTTACAGAAGGAAAAATGAAGCTTTAAAAGAAAAGAACACCATACCTACTGTGAAACATGGAGGGGGCTCGGATTTGTTTTGGGGCTGCTTTGCTGCATCTGACACGGGGAACCTTGAATCTGTGCAGGACACAATGAAGTCTCAAGATTACCAAAGCATCCTGGAGCGAAACATCCCGCCCAGTGTCAGAAAGCTCAGTCGCAGGTCATGGGCCCTCCAACAGGATAATGACCCAAAACATACAGCTAAAAGCACTCAAGAATGGCTGAGAAAAACTTTGAAATATTTTTAAATGGCCCTCCATGAACCCAGATCTTAATCGTATTGGACATCTATGGAAAGATCTGAAAATTGCAGCGTGGAGACGCCACCCTTCAAACCTGAGACAGCTTGAGCAGTTTGCTCAGGAAGAGAGGGCCGTAAGTCTCATGGTGAAGCACAGAGGTCGCTTGTTGGCAGTGATTGCTGCATAAGGTGATGCCACAAAATATTAAATTAAGGGTACTGTCTTTTTTGCCTGTGCCATTTGGTTTGAGGTCCGATCTGCTGTAGCCCGTCCTTAATAGCCATAATGCATGGCAGCATTTGTTTAATTATACAAAATATTGTGTTATTTGTGTTAAATGTGGAATAAACAATAATGGACACAATTAGCTTTTGTTTCAAGTTATTTCAGAGATAGTTGTGTTTGATGTTGTCTTTATTTTTTGTGAAAGAGCACCAACAAATTTGTCAACATCTGTATATAACCCCCCTGACCGTGTGTTTGGATGGGGGCAATGGACTGGCATCCCGTCCACGGTGTCCCCTGCCCTATGCCCTGTGATGGACTGGCATCCCGTCCACAGTGTCCCCCTCTCCTGTGCCCTGTGATGGACTGGCATCCCGTCCAGGGTGTCCCCCTCTCCTGTGCCCTGTGATGGACTGGCATCCCGTCCAGGGTGTCCCCCTGTCCTGTGCCCTGTGATGGACTGGCATCCCGTCCACGGTGTCCCCCTCTCCTGTGCCCTGTGATGGACTGGCATCCCGTCCAGGGTGTCCCCCTGTCCTGTGCCCTGTGATGGACTGGCATCCCGTCCACGGTGTCCCCCTCTCCTGTGCCCTGTGATGGACTGGCATCCCGTCCACGGTGTCCCCCTGTCCTGTGATAGACTGGCATCCCGTCCAGAGTGTCCCCTTCTCCTGTGCCCTGTGTTTCCTGGGATTGGTTCCAGATAAACCCTGTACCAGATAAGCGGTTATGGAAGATGGATGGAGGGATGGATGGATATATAAAGAACCATTTACTGTTTCTCCTCTCCTCGAGGAAAAAGTCGCTGGCTCGTATTTTTGCCATATCAGCCAGTTTAGACCAGCAAGGCCCCAGGGTACTTCCCAGCCCCCCCGACACACTGACATCATCACTGGTGACTTTGCATTTTCACGTCCGCCCCCAACCCCCCCCCCCCTCTTCCCATGAGGGACGACTGCAGTTTTTGCTGCACAGGCCTGAAATGCACCCAGAGTCACATGACGTCACAGAGCTCCCATGGCCGGTCAGCTGACCGCTTTTAACTCTCAATCGCGAAAGGCTCGTCAAGTTTTCCGTGTTGCCATCTCATCCCCGGAGAGAGGGTTCCGGAAGCATGAAGAGTTACACGAGGGAAAGGAAACAGAACAGACTGTGGATGCTGGAAAGGGCAGAATCAGTCTGTCATGTGGGAGACAAGGCTGCCTGTCTTAGCCGTCTGGGATCTAAATGAGGAGATTTTTATACATTCGCATGTTTTATTTAGGCCATCAAAGCAGCTCAGGGTGAAGTACAGGCCCCATGCTGAAAACACCCTGGTTTTCATACTCCTCAGCATCGAAAAGAATCGTGTGTGTTGATTAAATCGATGTGGCATCGCCGTGGCGACCGCATGGTTGGTGGGGGCAGATGCTGGTTTAGCGTTACATTTGCGGATGCACGTTAAAAAATCCCTGCGGGAACTGTACTCCCTCTCCAGACTCCGCCCCCCCAGAGAGGCATTGGCGAATAGGATGGATGGAGCTGAATCGGACTCACATTGTCATCTGGGCTCTTTCAGCCAATCACAGCTTCTCCCTGTCACCACTAATGACATATGCGTGTTCTTGCATCCATTGCTTAGTGGTGCATCTTCGAAGCACCCCCCCCCCCCCACTCTAACAGTGACCTAGGTCAAAGGTCGGGACCTTTGCCCCCTGCTCCTCTACAGTGTGACGCGCATGAGCTTTTGTGATATGAGTTAGCAGGTGTCAGTCTCATTATTGGGACATACGGTCTTGGTCCTGGTGATTTACGTTTGTGCGGAGGTAACAACACACGATAAATTCTCATTTTCCCAAGGTGCAAATCCCACAAAGAAATTTCCTGTGGATGGAATGTTATCCGAGGAAGAAAAACCCAGAAAATTGTAATTACATAGAAAATTGCTGCGATGTTAATTTTGCATGCAGACATATAAATATAATTAACGTTCCCTATACACTTAGAAAAACAAAACAAAAAAAGCTAATTATCTCCGTCTTAACTCATTGTTTCCTGTCACCACACCAAGTAGTTACTGGTTGTTATACTAGAAGGTTTAAAAAACACTTTAAGATGAAACTTTGGAATTATTTTGCGTCGCTTCTGTGAAAAAATGTGGCTTTGGCAAATCAGTGTGAATGGATGTGAATCTAAGTTCACATGAATCCCAACATCCTCCACAAAGAATTCTGAAATATTCATGCCCAAGTAAGATGATAAGGACTAGAAGATCTTTTACAATCCGGAGCAATCCATTAATTTGTTGTTTTTTAGTCACAAATATGCTCAAAGTGTATCTTCAGAATCATTACAGTTTGCAAATGAGCTAATTCTGTCAATGGAAATCTTTTATACTTCTACTGATACAACTGTTTCTTCTCTTCTGAGACGGCGAGGGAAGTCTCTGATAAAATTCAGCTGGGAATTTACATCTGAATTATTTATTTGGCTCATCCACACATGTCTGTGCGTCTCCTTCCAAATACAGCAACCGTAATTCGGTTTTAAAGTTATGAAGCGCTCTCATGCACGGTGTGACGCTGGGACGGTGCGTATCCCCGGAACAGCGCCGCTAATGCGTTTACGTGGGAATAAACAAAAGGGGGAAATCATGGACGTTTGCCGTCAGGAAAAGGCATCTGTTTACTCTGCACGGCCGACGTTGGTCTGCCTCTCTGTGAAAGCGCTTTAATTTTGGCCCTTGGGTACAAGGCGGTACACCCTGTGCCCCCCCCGGAAGCCGGCACCCCAGGAACCCAAAGGGGGGGGGCAGAGATAGCCCCAGGCAGGCACACTTCTATGTTGGGCCAGTCTGTGATCGATACCCCTGTGCAGCAGGAGATTACGTGCGCACACACATGTCCGTGCACACACACGTGCATACACGCACGCACACACGCATGCACACGCACAACCACGTGCTCTCCTTGGATTTATAGTGAGCCTGCCGCGCTGTATAATGCTGAGATAAGGGGGGGTGTCTTAAACGCTTGTGGTACACGGACGAGCGGAAAAAAAAACAAACTCACACTTCATTAAAATGAAGCGTTTAACGACCTAAAAGCGCAGAGCAGTGAATACGTGTTACGGCGGGCATCCTGTCGGTTTAATTTACGGCGGCTGGACGTTCAGCAGAGGAATGCTTGTGCCGTGTCCTCGTCCCTGTGCTCTGCTTTCCATGAAAGGCCTTTGGTGACCTCAGGGTCAGTCGCCGGTACACGTTTGAAAGGCGATACCGCTGCCATGCATTATGGCTATTAAGGACGGGCTACAGCAGATCGGACCTCAAACCAAATGTGGGGGGCAAGAGGTGAAGGAGACATTAATCTGCGTCAACAGCCCCCACCCCACAAATTATTTATGACCTCATTCAAAACAATCCGCGTCCTGCCGGCCACACGGGGGCGCGTGGGGAGGGGAGGTGCAGCACTGATGTTTGCATGAACTTCCATGTTCAACCTGCTCTATAGTAACGTGAAGAGGGGGATGCTGGGATTGTTGGGGGGGAGAGCGGCCAGAGCAGAAGATCTCTGTCCGTGTCTGTGGTCTGGATCCAGAGGGAGGAAACCACATGGGTCGTGTTCATGGGGGTGGTGCGGGGGTGGGGGGCAGTGAGGAACTGAAGTCAGGTGAGACTGGTGATTTTGTGGTGGGGGGGGGGGGGGGGCTGACCATTAAATGCAGAAAGCTTTGTGGCAGGTAGGATGGGGGGGGGGGGGGGGTGGACAATGTGGGAGGGCCATTTGTGGTAATTCTTTGGGGCAGGCCCACAAACAGTCCCTGGGAGGAAGTGTGAGCCCCCCCCCCCCCCCCCCACCTCGTGCTTCCTCCCCACCCTCCACCTGCACTGACGATGCGTCTCGATCGATACCCGGGCTCCTCAGCGAGGAGTCTGCCCGGCGCGGAATGAGCCCGTTATTAAATTACCGGGAGCAATGCGTCCAGGGAAGTGAGTTCACCGATTAGGGCTGGGGGGGGACTGACACTTGCTCTCAGCTTGTGCCTGATTGGAGCCTAGATTCCGAACGGATCTCCTGAGCAATCGCGGCGTTGACTACGCTGTGTGACACTTCGGGGGGGAGAAATGACCCCATATAAACTAAGGACTTTTCCGAGGGGAGATCGGGAAGCTGGCCCCCAGATGGGGGGGGGGGGGGGCAGCACATGGATGATGTCACACCTCGGTAGTGTGAGGGGGGATGCTTTGAAGAGGAATATGACCACATCACCCTGAGCCCATCGAGTCACACGACACAGCACACCTCTCCGTACTATGTTTCTTTAAGAAGCCAAGAAGCCAATTTGTATTTTGAATTATTTCCTGCTTAAAAAAACATGCTTTGATCCTAATTCCACAGCTGGTTAGATGGGCGGGGGGGGGGGGGGGGGGGGGTCACTGGTGGATGAGAGATGCCAGGAGTTTAATGAAAATATTACCCGCTTCAGTTGTTTAGTGCCCCCCCCCCAGCCCCGGTGATCCCCACGTAAGCGGCGGCGATGTGAGGGCTGAGCGATTAATTATTCATTAGGGAGCAGAAGCTGAAGTCTGTGGAAATCCATGGGGGATGGGGGGGCATTGTGTCCAGAGAAAGTTTTCCTCTTAGCCCCTCCCCCCCCCTCCAGATCGCAGCACAGTCAGTAATGCGCCTGCCTGTCCTGAAATGGACACCCCCCACTTCGAATGATCTTAAAAAAAAAAGGCATAACAGCAAAAAATACATAAAATACATAAACATAACCAAAAACCAGCAAGCAAAACCCTGCAGCCTGCGCCCCCCCCCCAGACACACACACACTCCCACATCCCCCCAAGTTCGCTAAGTGCACCGGTGTGTGTGTCATGCTGTATATCTGAAGTTCACAATTTAATGCACAACCTGAAAACTTTTTTCATTCGTTTGTTTGCTTGATATTTGCAAGATAATTGACTTTAATGAAGCAATTATCAGCATTTTAGCTGATTTGGCTGAACATTCCCTGTGTTCTGTGTATGCAACAGAATCCTCATAGTAAACATATTGGTAGTAACAGTAATGACACTGAGTCCGAATAGCGTTTGAGGTGAGTCTGTCTGCCTGATTGAATCGAAAAAACTTTGCTATTTTGCCAGACTTGGACCCAAAAAACCTGAAGGCACATATTACAGCTTTGGCAGATTCAGCTCATGGAATATTATCTATCTGAAAAACTGTTATTCTTGAGGTTAACCGTTGGGCAGAGAGTCGGACTGTGTGAGCCCCACAGTCAAAGCCTTATAACCTTTTACTTCATTTTCTATGAAGCATGGGAAGGAAGCCATACTGGTCGGAGTCTGTGTGGCGTCCTGGGCAAGCTGAAGCATAGGCTCCCCTCCTCAGAGATAAAGTGAAATTGGCTCGCTAAGTCGGCGCCCCATCAGAAGTTGGTGCCCTAGGCGGCCGCCTATGTGGCCAATGGGTTGACCAGCACTGAATGAAAATCAACTCCACATGACATGCTACATGATATGTACCTTCAGTTGCATGCGGAGACGTGCCATCGCGATGGATAGGACTTCTACAAATGCTCTTAGTTTGGCTTGCCCTAAGAAACCTCGACCTTTACTCCGTCGCGTCTCGAGTTTAATACGATGAATCGAGTCTCATTAGTGAAACTTGCAGCATGTGGCAGGTGGTTTACATGCATAGTCTGTAATCTACATGCCGTGTTATGACACTACTGTAATACAAGAAAAGAAACATCGAGCTTTAATTGGAACCATTAGTTTGACAGTTTAGTCATTAGCGTGGCCTTTCAGCTCTTATAGAGCCTTTCCAAGAGTTTAATTTTACATTGTTTGCATTTTCAAGTTTGCAGTTAAGTAAACGGACATAACTTAGGCCAGTCGGCTTCCTTTGAGAGCGGGACCTCGAGGCAGGAGCAGGATGCGACCTCAATCAGAAGAGGGCCACTGACGTTCACAAAGTTCTGATTCCGCTGTGGTAAGTCATGTATGCATAACACGGCCATGCAGCTTCCGGCATAGATGAAGTGTATGTGTGTGTTCCCCCCCCCCCCGTTACAGACATATCTCATTCAGCAGAGAAGTTAGTCAGAGGGAAATAAAAAAAACCACGGAGGCCTACTCTGTCTCCCCTGGTGTGTCAGCTTTTAGGAATGATTAATCATTTCAGCTCCAGATTCACGTGGTGGCAGCCAATGGATGCCACTCAGGGGTGTATACAAGGGTGAGGCCACAGGTTCCAGCTGAAAGCTGATTGGCTCCTGGAGTACCTGATACCCTGTCGCTCACCGATTCAAAACATATTATTGGCTAATGAAAAGGCTGGACCCTATATATGAATTATTGCCCCTCTTCTGCCCTGCACCCTTAAGAAAATTCTAGAATTGTCCCGCATGCCAGTGTTTGTCGCTGAAACTGGGCCACTTCTCAGGGCCTTGAATTTTTACCACGAAACAAAAGAAAAAATATATATACAGTATATGAAAATACTACACCGGGTTTTGTACAAAAACTGTTCAGGGTTGTGGAACTTGCCTCCACTTAGCCAAGAGACCCTGGCAGGCTCAAATCTGGCTTAAATACCCCCCCACGGTCCACTGCAGAGGAACACCCAGTCCTGGTGACATAAGACACGACGCGTGCCCAGTAAAAAACACTCTTATTGGCCGAGCTCTTCTGAAGCCCCAATCGTTCACAGCGGTAGCTGGCGACCTCCCTAAATTCATCTTCGGCATTCTGTCCTAATTTCTGAGGTGTTACCCGCCCCACCTCGCCGAGATTTAACTGATCTGCGGAATCCTCGGGCACGCAGACCAAGCGTGGAAATCAGGACCGAAGACCTTACATCAGCCTAGTCCAATTTGGGAAGGGGCGCGCTCATGGGACGGCTGATGGGGGAAGTGACAAACAGGAGCTGACAAGAGCCACAATCAAAACGGTCACCTGTGGTGAAATAAAAAAAAAAATAGTGGATATCTCCCAGGCAAACCATCCAAAACAGGATCTATCCCATAATAACCACATTCACCATATGGCAGATGTTACATGCGAGCCTGGGCACTCGTGTTCAGTCTCCAAGACAAGCAAACATTCGTTTTTTTATTTCAGAAAGGAGTTTTTTTTTTTACGTCACAATGAGTGAAAGAGAATCGCATCTGCCAGTACTGTACATTACACATCGATCACCCGGGGGGTGGGGGGGCATTGCTACAGCGTGTCCTGTTTCCAAACGTGGAGGATTTTGCCAAGCCGGGGAAGGAGGCGGCGATGCCGTCTTGGACGGATCCCACGAAATCCGCCGTCTAATGAGGAGAGGAGAGGCTCGGAGCCACAACGGAGCCGGCGGACATCGCAGGTCCTCTGCGTTAGCAGGGACGCCGCTTCCTCTGATGATGAATATGGGCTGCAGGACACATCACACATCCGTGACAGTGTCTCGGGACACCAGAGCAGGCCTCTGCCCCTCTGCTCTCCGAAACAGATGAGTCTCCCCCCCTTTCCCAACGACGTCCGGTTTGTCCGACCTTCTGCCTTGTGAGGGCGAGCCGCTGTGGCGATATTAAAACCTGCTCATTCAGGTAGAACCCATTCGCCCCCCCCCCCCCTCCCACTGCACCCATGGGCAGGATGTCTAGGCCGGCCTGGCGTTGACATTAACGGATGAATCTCTCTCTGGAAAAAACAAAGGAATCACATGTCGGACTCAAGTCTGTTCTGCAAACCCTCAAAGGGTAGTTCTTTTAAAACATCATTCCCAGGATTTCACAAGTCCCACGATCGATTCTGAGTTGTATTGATACCGTTTACCAATTCTTACAGAAAAACATATGTGCGCTAAATACTTTAGGGTACACTCCTGCCCAAGGGTTGTTTGAAAGGAGTAGCTGTTGATGTAGTACGTAATAGCAAGTACACTGTAGTACCTTCATAATAAAGCATGTATGTTATTGACTTTAACCTGGAGTCCAAAAAAAAAAACATCCTGAATTAAAAATGTGGCCCTAAAGCCTAAAAAAAAGCCAGAACCACCTGCACCATTTTGTTCGCTGTTTGTTTAACATTGTTTGTAAGATTGACTAGGTTACGGAGCAAAAAAACGCTATTATCCGAATCCGAAGGCAACATTGTGCTGTAATTAAGTCCTCGGAATGATTACTTACCAAGTTTATTGAATAAACCTGAAAGTTTCCATGCGCTACAGGAAACGCGCATGCATTTATAACGCATCTGATAATTAAGAGCTTTATATTCATCAAAATTGTGTGTGTGTGTGTGTGGGGGGGTTGCATTCAGTTATATGAGTTTATTTCTAATGAACTGATAGCACTATTAACGCTTTTAAATTAAACATCAGAGGTCAAGTGGATGTCAAAGGCAATTAATTTTATGAGAGTGCCGATGCGTTGCTTAGCGCTGGTGTGTGTGGGTGACACGTGGGCAACGGAATGGGGAGAAGCTCATTTCTGACTGGTTCTCCAGAACAAGGTCACCCTCAGGTTCCTTCGTGTAGAACCTTCAACCAATAGCTCCATTTCTGAGATCGTACAGGGCTGCTGTACCCGAGACTAGCCGCCTGCTAATCATCCTGACTGCTGCCAGGTCACACCATAGATTTACTGGTTAAGAGGAGCCCAGTGGCGCAGGATCGAGCCTTTCCAGCCTCTGCAGAGCACCGAGACCGTGTGACAGCTGCCTGATGGCATAAATCCTTGAATTCAGTATGTATTTTGCCGTTCATTCAAATGCAAGTGTGGTTGGACAAACATTCACGCATCCTGTTTGTCGATGGGGTCAAAGGTCACCAGCCCTTGCCTATGGGTTCAGTAACACATCAGTTCAGAAACAGCGCAATTGTGGGGAAAGGGCTTCGACCCCATGCTCTTCTGTCCCGCTGGTGCCTGAGATTTCCAGAGAGGAATCTCTCTCTCTCTCTTTCTGACACTCTCTTACTGCATGTGTCAAATATAAACAGGCTCTGCGCAGGAAATGCAGAACGTCCGTCGCAACCAGCGATATGCGGCTCCTGTTTTGTAATGTGCTGCTGGCTTTCCCTTCCAGGCCCGGTAAGCTATCTTGTAACGCTCCTCTATCGAGCTGGTGGGTAAACCTGCACCCCCAGAGGTCTCGCACAGATATGTTAGTCTTTCCTGCTCATATTAAACTATGCCAAGAATGTCGCAAGTTCATTTGTACAGGGCGGAATTACAGATAAAGAGCTCACTGCAGATGAAAGGGAAGAAAAAAGACTCAATTCAGCAAAAAAAAAAAGAAAAAAAAGAACGAAAACAAAAAGGGTTTAACTAGAAAATGTAACCAGAACAGAACTGGAAGGAAGGATCAGCTATAGGATGGCTGTGGGTGTCACCTGTGTGAATGGGGGGGTACATCTGGAAATGGGGCAACAGCTGGAAAGCAGTGACCTTCATACTCCTGGGTACTCCCTCCTCAGGCCAAACCCCCCCACACGCCCTCATTGTCACATCGATCACTGCCCCCTGTCACGTCTTCCTGTTAAAGTCCAGGAAACGAAGGCCCCATTTTTCACTCTGTCTTTTCAGCGATAAAAGGCTTAGATGTGGCTTTAGAGACGGCAGGCCGGTCGAGACGGGGGCAGGCAGTCGTCTTCCAAAACATTTTAAAAATTATTTTAAGGTTATCTCCCCCCCCCCCTCCTGCCACCACGTGCTTATATGGAATGTATGCAACTGTAAGGTAGAAACTTGCTGGTACACTGAGATACTTCACCTAGGGATGGATGGGTAATGTCGCCGGGTTTACATTCTATTCAATACCAAGTAATACCATTTTTGGGGCTCTAAGCCAGGGGCAAATTCATTTGTTGGGGGAGGGGTGGCAATAAAATTTGCTGAAGAGAAGGCTAGTGTCGGAGTATCAATCATTAGATTTGCCCCACGGCAGGGCGCCCCCTAGTGTCGGGGCCTATGTAAATCTCCCCCTTTCTCTCCCCATTTCGGCAGTCGGTCTGGTAATAGTTCATGTCCTGCTGCCTAGAATAATATAAATATGTAAAACTGACATGGAAAAAAAATAAAAAATAAAAAAAAAAATCAATATTTTAATGTTAGAATTCTCAAATTGAAACACTCATATCGAAACAATCGATATTTCAGTATCGATCCGCACATCCATACTCTAAATCCTTTTCTCACTAGTGCTTACCAAGCGAGGAGATACTCCGGACGTTTTTGAAGGTATGGCGTCCTGCGCAGGGTGTCCCCAGCCTGGTGCCCCTTGCCCCCGGGCTTAGTGCCAGACTCACGGCGCCGCCATGCAGGGCACGCGTTTTTGGAAGAGGCAGAGACAGACTTGCCAATGGCTTTGCTGATACTTGGCTGCAGACTGATGATGGTATAAAACGTTAGTTGGAAAACACAGAGAACGTGTGCTGAAAGTGGATATATAGCATTCTTGCATGCGTATAGGGTGCTACTTAATGATTTTATTCTTTTTCATTTTTTTTTATAGTCAACAAAGGATTAAAGATTTAGGACACGCCACTTACAATAAATGGCTTATATCCAAAGACAGAATTTGCATAGGTTTCATGTCACTCTGTGTCGTTGCCTCACCTCCGCCCCGACTGCCGGCCACCTGCTTTTGCCAATGTCAGTACCATCCCCCCCCACCAGGATAATGGGACACACTTCCAGGGGGAAAAAAAGTTTCCATAACGATGGCAGCCCTTGTCTGTGCATCTGGTGGTAACGTTGCGTGCCAAATGACTGGCAGCTTGAAACAGAGAATAAGGAAATGCGAACATGCAGAGGTGGGTGCACGGGAGTGATGGGGACGGTGTCACTCCCTGGGAATTTTGCATGGGGGGGGGGGCTTGTTCCTTTTGTTTGCAATCACCGAGAAAATAACGGAAGTTAAAAATACCGATCCTGCCTCTCAGAATAATGTCCAGTAATAATAATAATTGCCGTATCGGTAATCCTGCCGTGCTGGTTTGCGCCCTCGCTCCTTGTGTTACATGATTACGATTCGGTCCCAGGTGTTCCCGTCTGTCCCGACCGCAGAGGCTCCGCGGGGGACCGGACGCCGCACCTACGCGCCCCGCCAGCAGGTTCATGCAGCCGGCTGCTCGGTGACGACTACACGTCGGAAAAGCCGAGCTGTTGCCGCACTATTTCATCAGCCTTGGGTGGGTGAGTCAAATAGTTGCTTAACTTTACAGCTACACCTGTACGATGGAGATGGGGGAGGGGGTCGTAAATACTCTAAATATTAATACTGAACCCCACTCCCCCACCCCCAAAAAAATTAAATTAAATTGAATTAAACATAAACACAACTGTGTGGACTTTCCGGTTCCGTATAATTTCAGATACAAGAATATTTGTACAAGAATAAGTCCCCACAAGAAGGTATGTGTCTAAAATCACAGACACATCTATGAATTAATAATCACGGCTACAGCTGAAGGCACTTTATTATGGCCGTGCATCAAACCGAATATTAATAATATTCAGGCTGTTTGGAAGCAAAAATGCGACAGCATGAATTTCATTTCCAATATCTGTTTCAAACTCTACACAAATGCATTATTTAATATATATATATTTTTTCACCTCCTGCAATCATACCAAAGAAATAATTTGTTAAACATTTTACTTTCTTATCTTTCTGGTCCCTAAAGGCGCAACCACGTGACTTAATTTACTTAGAGAGAAGCTGTATCGATTAAAACAACAAAAACACATAAATATGCAGTAATTTTTGAACTAATAAACTATATAATACGGACACTGAACGATATTTATTTTTGAAATATGGACTGTAATTAAAGATGAGGCTAATTTCCCAGTAGGCTATTATGGCATTCCTGGAGCCTGCGTGTTTAGGTTTGTGGTAGAATGACTGCTTATTCTGTAATGTGTAAGGAACTTATAACATGGTGTATCCTATATCTGCAATTGATACCTTACACCGGCTCCTGATAATGTGAACAAATCAGGCGAACAGAAATTTGACCACCAGGTCGGTGTTAATCGTTCGGGTCCAGGCATTAATTCTTACAACCTGGGTGGGAGTTAAAAAAAAAAAAGTCAGAAATCCCTGTAACTCACACCAATCTCCCCATCCCTCCGTAACTTCAACCAAGAAGTAGACATACAGGCCTACAGATATCCGATAAACCTATCGTACGGCGAAAATATCGTAAGGCGAAAATGCATTTTAATCCAGCACACCTAACCTAAGAAACATCATCGCCGAGCCTAGCCTACCTTAAACAGGCTTAGAACACTTACATTACCCTACAAATCAATAACGCGAAGGCTAATTAATGGAAAAGTGTTTAATATCATGAAATTTATTGAATAGTATAGCCGACTGAAAGGGAAAAACATTTACCCATCGTAAAGTCCGACATGTCGTAACACGGACCACTGCAACCTGGGGAGCGTTTATATATATATATATTCGCGCACACACACACACACACACACACACATAATCAATCAAGTTGTACGCCTCTGTTCCCGTTTCGCCCAGTCCGTTTATGTTTGGACATATTTTTTACCCTCGTCCACTAGTATCATTAGCCCAGGGGTTCTGCATGCACGAGCTTCGCACACAATAATACACTGTAATACATTGTTTTGCGCTGTTCACGTTTCGCAAGCGCAAATCTCCTCAGTCACCGGGCACTAATCCCTCTCGCATTAAACTCCTCGTTGTCTCATCGTCACGCAGAAGCCGGGGAAATGATTTTCCTTCTATAATCGCATAGACAACTATAACCTGATTAGTTTCCAAAATTCAAGGGTAAAACTATTGATTGTATCCAAATGAAATTAATCTGAAATATAATTATGCCAACCATCTTCAGTCTTTTTTTTTCCCTAGGTCTTCTAAGTCACAGTTAACATTTGCAGGCTCTTAAAGGCACACTCAATCCAATTATATAGATAAATAGAGCTAATCATGCAACAAAATTTGAATATGAGGTTTATGGCACAGTTGATAAGCAAAATTATTCACCGTGAAAAAAATGCACGGCGTAATTTTAGATAACGGGGGGAACCTAAAAGCACAAATTGCTCCGATAAATATGTGCTCGTTAGGCATTAACATATGGATTATGGAAGACCGTGATTTGAGAAAAGGAAAAACATTTCATTACTTGAAAGAAGCATTTGATAAACAGTTTTTTCTATGCATGATTTCCATAATTCGCCCAGAAAGAGCGCTCTTCCTAGAAACGTGATTGTCTTTCTTTAATTGACAGATGGAGTCCTTTTGTGTCCCCATTGTTCGGAAGTGTCGAAAATGAGCAAAACGAGACGTATAACCCACCTCTGCAGTTCTTTATCTTAACTTTTATTTTTGCTATAGTTTTGCTCTTCGTTTGCATAATTTCGTCCCTTAAAAACCGTAACGCATTTCCCTGCTGTGAAAACATTGACCAGGTGGGTTCTGATGTGCGATGATAATAACACACGTACAATGGTGTAACCAGTAGAGATGGATGGCGATTGTAGAATAAAAACTGGGGTAAATAGCAAATAAACAGTGGAGCAGCTGTCTGGCACACCAAGAGGGCCACCCCTACAATAGCATCACAAATATCATTGCTATATAACCTACTAAACGTGTATTTTGGATAAATTAAAATTGTGTACGTATGCAGTCTTGTATCGACACAGTCTCTACATTTTTATGTATTTTCCTCTTCCCATCCATCTTCCAGCCACTTATCCGGTACAGTTTTATGGGGCGGGGGGGCTCCAGATTTCCCCCAGGTCTATGGTACAAAACACCATCGCACCATTATAGCAATAGATGGAACAGTACTCAAGCTGTACGTCATAGTTCAGACAAGTTGAAAGTTCTTTTTTCCTCTTAAGCTTTCAAACACATTTCAAACATCAGAGGGAGCGCTCAGACCTGAGTACACTGTAAATCACGACTCAAACAGATAAACAATTCACTGTAAATATGCTGCGTAGTAATCCGAATGGTCCAAGCACTTAGAAAAGAAAATACACGGTGTCTTATTTTAATGTGGCAGAAATCCAGATCAGCGCGACTCCGTTTGTATTCATTCATTCATTTGGGAGGTCTTGAGTGATATTTGAGAGACTTTCGGCTGAATGAAACATTAAACGGCGGATTTTTCAGTATCCGATTTCTCAGCCCTGATATCCGATGGACAGAACACTGACCACACAAGAATGCGGATGCGTTACTAGGTCAGCTGCTGATAAACTGATAAATAAAGGAAACGAATTTAAGGTCGCCATATGTAATTAAAAGGATGGAACCTGAAATAAACTGGACATGAAGAGTTCATAGACAAAACTGCATCATTTATCATTCAGAGAAGTAATGAAATCAAGAATAATAATAGTTTTATTTACGCGTTTTTGCCTTTATGGATTGTAAATAAATTATGGGCATAGTGTTCACAGCCAGGGGCGTAACTTTGGCTGGAACATCGGGGGGGTTGACTTCTCCACCTATTACAGGAGAAACATGATTATTGGGGGGGGGGGGGGGCTGTATTAGCTGGTTTTGATTTATTGGGGGGGCTATAACCCCCCATCCCCCCCGTAATCTATGCCCATGTTCACAGCTAACAAAGCAGGACAACCGGCATTGAAGGTGCTCGGTGTAAATTAAAAGAGCACCACAGAGACAGTGAGCTAGTTGGTGAGAGGTCGGTTAATCGGAGGGAACCTGGTAAAACTCAATGGCGAATCAGCAAACCCGCTTGCATCTCATTTTCAGGGAACGCCAGTCTGACACAGTGTGTGACTGGAGGACAGACACAAGTTACTCCTCTCTTCTGCTTAATGCCCACATGCTCAATCGCTCCCATTAATCATGTGAGGCAGGAGCCAAGCTGAGCCAAGCCCTGCTTATATCTGCAGCAGAGAGCCAAAGGTGACCGGCTGCTCCTGCCTCACCGCGAAACTGACACCTCCCCTCTCCTTATCCTCCCCCTAAATCCATTTGTTACCACGGCGACTGTGGCCACCCACCCTCTACCACCCCCGACACACGCATATCTAATCAGAGGATGGCTTGCATCCCCAAACCCCCCCCCCCCCAAATAAAAGAGAGAGCTTATACCCCTGGGCTGATCATAACCCCCTCCCCACAAAGAGCACACTCCCCTTTTAGCTGAGTCACAAATCTTCCATCCAATGACAGTTGGGGGGAAATTTTTTTTAAAAAATAATTCTAATCAAATAACCTAAAACAAGAAAAAAAATTATACCGGTATACATCTGGGGAAGAACTTGAAAGCAAAGGCCACGGACACAATAATTTAAGGCTAAGTATATAAACGCAATTATGGTTTTATATAGATCATATATTTTGTGCTTCCACATACATTTTTGCAGTATGTTCAGGCCTAAGAAGTTGTAAGATGAGGCATATATATTTACATGTGCAGCTGCACTGAGTTCAGAGAGTTTTTTTTGGAACAACATTGCTACTCACTGTGTGAGTGTAATTCCAGCTCCTTCAGCTCCGGCTACTTTTTAAACCTCAATACCTTAACGTCTGTCAACACACCCTCAGGAGGCCTGAGGGAAGAGCAGCAGGCCGACCCAGTCGGTGGTCCTCGTTTCCTCATACTTCCCCCCCAGCATGCACTGTGGCGCGCAAGCACCCTTCCGAGACTAATAAGGCACAAGTTCAGGCCCACTTTAGGCTCCGCTCTGGGGGGGAATGGATCAAGTGCTGGCTATTGGGCCGAACCTGAGCCCCAGACAACACAACAGGGCACGTTTTTATTTTTGCATCCTGCTGTTTCTGACGACGGCTGGAGTCGACGGTAGCCAGGACGTTCACGTCAGTCTCGGAGAAAACTACCAGCATGGTTTCATCAGAATGGCGAGGGAGGAATGTGAGGAAAGTTTCGAGGACGGATTCAAATATGCCAGTTGAGCGGAACTTTCGAAACCACATGTAATACAGCTTTGCATTAAGTTTGCATGAAAAGAAAACAACCGCTAGCCTTATCTCCATTAAGCATTGCACCGTTCCTTGGATACTCTTTGATGACAACAGGAAAGGCGGTCCAACCACATTAAAATTAATTACTTGATAAAACTGTAATAGCAGAGATTTTCTCGCATTTACAATATAATTACTCATTGTTTTGCCAGATGGAGCAGCAAACAGTGAGTATTTTCATGCAGCCTGAATGATAGTGTGATAAACATCTAAAATAAAGGTAATTTATGATTTTCCCTTTTGTTTTTAATTCAGTTCAACTTTTTAATTACGTCCCTTTTCATGAAGCCTCTATTCAGATTGTTTCCTGTCTTGCAATAATGTCATTCCACGAAGCAGGGGCGAAATGTATTAAACATAAACTGTACACCGTATTTTTATGCTGTTTAGGCAAAAATTTAGGCAGAATAGCCACAGTATAAAATGCTAATATTATATTGCATGCCCTGAAATGGACCGGCACTGTCTCCAGTACGTCCAGTGACTTGAGCCCTGTGCATGCTGGGATGGTCTCCAGTACACCTCATGATCCATTCCTGGTTGAGCTGCTTTGAAAAATGGATGGATGGATGGATGGATTACTGCCTGTCTCGCTCCCCGAGTTCCTTGGAATAGGGTCCAGGTGCATCCTGCAGCAGATGAACTGGAAGGTAGATGGACTGATAGATAAGCTAACGGTGTGTGCGATTGATAATGGATAATGAATAAGGTCCAGGGATGCTGGAAATATTACGAGTCTGTACCCTCAGTGTCAACAGCGTACCGCCCCTTTGAGCGCGGGTTGGAGTCTTAGCGCTTAAATAAGCCTGTGAACTTTACCTAAGGATGTGCGGCTGATGGGCTTATCGCGCCCACGAGGGCGAGAGACTTTCAATATCGCAGAGTCTCCGCCTGCGTTTCATTCAGAAGCCCTCGGTTTTTAATGCGCCGGGTAACAAAGGACAGAATGAAATTTTATTATTTTTGTTCTTTTTTTTTTGCTGAGGGGTGTGTAAAGAATTCATAAAAAGGAGAAAAGAACCAGTCCTGATTATGGTCTCAGGCTATAATCCCCCCCCCCCCACCATGCCAGACGTTACCTGGGAGCTGAAACGTCTCTGGGTGGCAGTAAGAATAGCTAACAAGTTCCTTTACATCACATTGCGCACTTTTCTCATCCCATAATGTAACTGCACATTTCACTACCATTGACATACTGCTCTGTTTGTTTATTGTCTATTCTGCAGTCATTTTATCTTGATTGTTATCTTCTCTAGTTTTATTATTGTATTCTTGTCTTTTCATACTATTTTGTTTTCCTTTGCACTGCATACAGTACCTCCCTCCCTCAGCACAATCCAGGTAAGGGTGGGAGAGCAGTTCACTACACAGCAGTACAGCGTTTGATTGTGTATGTGACAAATAAAACTTGAAACTTGACAAGAATAGGTCTTACAGACTGGCATTCCAAAAAAATCTTCTTCCTTAACTGTTTTGGGGGCTTCAAGCTAAAAAAAAGAAAAAGCACAAAAAGCCCCAAACAGACCGCGAGGAGGTTCAATCTATTTGCCACTCTGTCAGCGGAGCATTACAAAACAAGGCATGCATTCAGTATTCCAGAATGAATGGATATAGGGAATCTCTATCCCCATCACAGGTGTGACCTAATTTTGGCTTGTCTGTTAGATCATATTAGCTTATTTATCTAGGTTGATTTGATTCAGTTACTTTATTTGTGCATTAATTACTATCAGAGGTGCTTAGCAGACAGTTTTGTTCAATAAAACTTTTTTTCTATGTATACAGCTGGATTTTTCTTTAGCAAAGAAAATGAAGTTAAGTTAGGTAAAGTACCCTGTTCTAAAGTGCAACAGCGAGGCTTGCCCTGGAATTGACCCTGAAAATTGCCACTCAGGAGCCTGTGGGGCCGTTCATCTTCTTCTGCCTGCTCCCCCCCCCCCCCCACACCCGAGTCGCCCAGAGGTGGGGGCGTGAGGCCCGGAACAATGCCAAAGATACACGAGAGAGACGAGCCCCGGAGGTGTGAAAACGAAAAGTAACAAGAGTCAAAAAAGAACAACGATTCAGTACATGCCTCAGACTCCACTCCTGAAGGGAAGTTACATTTGCCACTTGCAAAAGTGTGTGTACAGGCACACTGTAATGCTTCTTTTCACATATCCTATCTTGCTCACCTTCTTTAAAGACATACACACACATATAGAGGTGAGAGCAAAGCTTGGTGTCTGAAGACTGGCTCAGCCATTTGTCTGGGACCCCTGGGTTAATTGAGGGTTAGGGGCCCGACAGCAGTCTCAGTCTGCCTTGCCCCGGGACTCAAGCCAGCGGCCTTCATACCCTCGTATTAGCTACTTATTGTCCATACCTGAGTGATATTTCAACCTTTATTCCATTACAAGAATAATAAAACCTTATTATAAACCAGAAAAGCTAACATACTTTCCCTTCTGATGGTGATTTGCTTGAGTATGTTGAGCAGGACGGTGTAGATGTGGCCAAATCTTTAACTCGTCTCTCCACCTCAGTCTCTTCAACCGAGACAGAGGAATAAGAAAGGGATGTAAATAAAGGGGCCCCTCGTGCTGTTATAGCGCAGATTAGCGTAGCCTGTGTCCTTGTCGGTGACCTCAGTGACACACGTGCCTTATTAAAACGAAGCACAGAAGGCACTGGGAATCTCATTACCACTGGGCGCCGATTCAAAGCATACCGCAGACCGCTGTCAATGGTTACCTCATGTCCCGCCCCTCTCAAACGGCCCCTCTGTTTCCGACCCAATCCCCGAAATGTGACTGATCTCTCCCAGGCGATTACAGATATAAACACGCCACACTGTGTTTTTGTTTTGGCTCCTGAAGTTTGGGTGCAGACATTGGGAGTTGTGCTACACTGGGAGTTGGGGGCAAATTCTTAAAAATTAACTGGGTTTAAAGATTTGTAGAGACCTCATATAAAGCCTCATCAACTTTAGTGGAGTAATCAGTCTGTAAGTCATCATGATGACATTGTTACTGAGTTAGCAAGTTAGCTGCCCAGTAATGATTAGCAGCTAAGCTAACTACGCTAACGGCAGATACAGCCGGAGACTCACCAACTTTAATATCTGAGACACGGCAGAGTCTAGAATATTACAGACAGCAAATAATAAAAATCAGGAAAATACACTCGAGACTTCGGGATGCGATTTGCGAGTCAGGGATGTACGTCTGTACCGAAGACGACTGGCGAGAAAATGAGAATCTCGTAGATGTGCCGCTTCGCTCGTAGCTCAGCTGCGGAGGTTAGCAAAAACAAACAACGAGGACCTGAAATTATGAAAAAATAATAACAAGCCATAGAGAGAAGAAAAAATGAATCATTCAGTTCCATCTAAAAAACACTCCTGTTGTTTTTGAGAAGATCCCTAGAGTTTAATGTAAAAAGTAAGGTTTCCTTTCCCTTACTTCTGTCCCAAATTCATGGGACAGCTGGAAACTCATTAATCGCAGGACTGTTTGTACAGGTTACATTTCACAGGAGTCTTGAGTCTGTCACAAGAGAAAACTTTAACACTTCCACTGAGGCGGTCAAGCAAGCCACTGAATTGCCAAAAACGGGGACAACGGAGTCAGGAGATCCTGTGCCGTGGCTTATTTTAAGTTTTATTGTTTGGCCCAAAAATGAATTAATCTAATGACGTTTGGGAGTATTTGTTACCACTGGAAAGCACCGTTTGTACCACATAAACACGTAATTTGGATGAGACAAAAGCGCTTTTATATTAAAAATTAAACAGGCGCAGTTGTGTTTGTTTACCGCATGGTTGCGTTTTAATAGTAGTTATGCAGAATTAATGATTGTTCGAGATAAACAGCGGGGTGAATTACCGCATACAGCTCCCCCCTCCCCCTCTTGAAAGTCACCGTTTCGTTTAGAGAGTGACATCAGCGTTCTGCTGTCACTGCCTCGCCCCTACTGGTGTTTAGAGAGGTCATCTCCGCTCTGGGCTTCTTCCAAGTACAGCAGGCTGTGCTGTGGGCAGTATGGGGGCAGATTGGGTGGGAGGGGCAGTAGTATCCCCCCCCCCGCACACATATTAGTGTGGCCCACCTGCTCAATCTCCTCCTGCACTCCAGCCTCCTGCAGTTTCATACATGTGGCCTCAACAGCGCAACCCGTCTAGTTGACCCCCCCCACCAAGCACCATGTGACCAGAAAAACATCACACCACCACAGTACTAAGCTCTTAACAACTGTGGGCAGACCCCCTGCCTGTACCCCCCCCCCCCCCCGTCATACGGCACTCACGTGACTCATCTCAAACACTCTGGGGGGTGTGAGGCACGCTGGCCAGATGCATAACAGCCGTGCAAGGTCCGCCCCCATCTCCCCCCCTTCCTCCCCCCGGGATGGTCTGGCCCTCGTCACAGACACACAGCAACCCTTACCCACTGATTTTAGCCTACCCTGCAATACTGTTCTGGGGGGGGGGGGGTGTAACCCTAACGTACGTACAGCAAAGAAGACGTTGGGGGGCAGACGCATTTTTCTGGAGACTGTAAAGGAAACGTTCCCTGCGATATTTTTTCCCCCCGTGGTCTAAAAGAGACGAAACGCACATTCCAGGCCCTCGTTCGCGGAAAGCCGGCGGTCCTCAGGCAACCTCTGAGAAGCGCCAGGTATTAAAAATAAAAATCGATGCGCGGATCAATGCGGCAGAGCGCGCGGCGATGACGCCAGCCCCCCTCCGTAGGCTCCCATTACGCAGCCCGAGCCGGCGCGCGCGTTAGCGCCGGCGCGCCATTGGTTAGACATTACATCAGGATGATGTAATACCCGCGGGAGCGGCTGGCATGCGGGCGTGCTGGGCAGAAGGTGGCTTTTAACACGGGGGAAGCTCTCGCTCGCCTGCAGCCCTAGGAAACCGGCAAACTGCCACGGAGGACTGCTTAAGAAAAAAAATAAAAATCAAAGCCCATTGGCGCTGGGGAGGGAGGGACGACATCGCAACAATGCACTGCGGAGTCGGCGTGTTATACGCATCTTAAATGCACCTCTAAATATTTGATAAACCGGTTGTCCTTGATGGGAGGGAATAGATTTCAGATATAACACCACTAATAGACTTTTTTTTTCCCCTCATCGTTAAAAATCAGTTACACATGCATGCATAATGCACGACGCAGGACTGCACACGTACCAAATATCCAAAAGGTATATCACAACCTTACATCGCTGGGTTTTAACAAAGGATGTGTTTACAGTATCTTTATATGAATATATAAACATCAGTTAAGCTTTTTATACAGGACTGTACAACAGCCAGAAAACATTGATTTCCAAGTTAGTGTAAACCGCACTATAATCGCGAGAATTCCTAAATACACTTGCAATGCAAAGACACGTTAGCTTTATAACCTATTTAAACTATATGTCCTTACAGTGAGCTAACCAGTATGTTAAAGATACGGCTTGATGGAGAGAGTTCTAGTAATGTTTAATAATGCATTAATGATAAGGGGTGGGGGGTTTATCCCTCCCGATCTGGTGTTGCTGAAACGGACTAGTTCTGTTCCTCAGATTAACGCGGTATTCTCGGGTACAGTTACAGGCAAGGCCAGACTCGGAGTCACTCTGAATGTGCAGCCTGCTAGCTATGACCCAACCTGAATAAGGGCAAATATATATATATATATATATATATATATTTGTATATACCCGTGATATACTTATATATCAGCTCGACTGTTTATTTTATCACTTATGAAGAGCAGTGGTCCAAAAGAGATGTGCAACATGGCGTAGAGGTGTGATCCCAGGGTCGCTGAGCTGGGCTCAGGTACTCTCTGTTCCTGGAGTGTTGCCAGACCGAGGTCCAGGACACTTTACGATAAAAAAAAAGCAAAAATGACAGCTTGATAAAATGAAACTACTACCATTTCACATTTAGCCAGAGGGGTAGAGTAATATGATGACGTGTGCGACAGAGGAAGAGAGCGAGAGAGAAATGGAAGAGAACCAAAGGCCCTTGTTGTGGCCACTCGCATTCCACGCCCACCCTGTTTCCCAGCATCCCCAGCAACATTCTGACTCAAGTGCCAGCTGATTGGCCGCCTCGTCTGGAGCAACATGGCCAATCAGAGGTTGGTGGGTGTTAAAAGGCAGTCAAGGCCCTTTGGGGCTACCTGGGGTTATATTCACAGCCATGGGGTGTACAGTTTCCTGCTCTTTAACAATACGGCTCCATCGATTTCCATGACATTTATTTAGAGAGTGCTTCAGTGTCTCAACTGTACACCCAGGAAGTTGGTGAGGGAGGTAGGTGGACTCTTCCAGTCCGCCTCAGCCACTCTCAAGCAGCTGCGGTCACTCATTCGCTCACTGGTGTTGTGATCCGTGCTTGACAGGCTGGTGCGGCCAATGACCTTCTCGGTAACCGTTAATGACTGCCTATAGGTTGAGCCAATCTGTTACCAATGAGGTTATTGGCTGCTTCAGCCTGTACGGGACAATCTCTCCTCCATTTGCTTTCTTTATTGTGTGGCTACACAAATTATGGCCACCTTCGATTTTTGCTTTATTTCATTTATGTTTTTCGTTGCCTGCCGATCTTATGCCTCTAACTTCAACGTTATTTTTCGTAAATTTTCACACTTAATTACCGACCCAAAGGTTCAACAGAAGCACATCTCTGTGGACCATGGATGGCAACCAATGAGTCACGGGTCCTTGTCCGGGCTGCCCTCTCTCTGGGCCGTCCGCTGTGCTGCCTGGGCAAATATAAAAATTCAAATACGGGCATCCGCTAAGAATGCAAATAATAATGATCCCTCTGTCCGACGAAATATGCATAATTGATGACGGCAAAATTAAGAGCATTTATATCTCCGCCAGCTTGACAGAAGCCCTCTTCTCGGCGCCATAATCAACTTTCAATGGCTGTTCAGTCTCATTTTCCCACTAAATGCGCTTCTTTTTTGGGAAAGAACTGTCTTTCTGAGTGATAATGAGCATGTAGTGCTTTGGATTAAATGAAACAAACAAGCAGTGGGAAATCAGTCTGCTCTGCACCATTACATACCTAACAAGCTGTTGGGGCTTGGCTAACGTTGGGCTGTTTTGCTGATGTTGAATATTCGATCTACTCTGCTTAATATGCGAACATAAACCGTCACTGTCGAGATGTCCGCTTAATTCCCAGTTATCCTCCCGGCGGCCGTCCGATCAAGTCATCGTTAAAAGGGATTTTCAACAATTAGCTGGGAAGCGGCCTGACACTTCTTAGCGCCAAGCCGGCTAATGGATTAACCGATTTGGAAAACTAACGCGAAAGTTACACAGAGAGGGAACATTTTAAGCCCGCCTCCCACAATGGCCACGCCCACTTCCTTAAGCAAATATGCACCCTTGTGGAACACCAGCTGACATACCGAGCCCCTTCCTTTAACCCTCCATTGCATACTTCCTTGGGATGCTCATATCGTACACAAGGTTAATGTTTCTGAACCTGCTGGCGCTGTTTGAGCTATTAGAGGTTGCTTGCTAGCTGGATCGATCCCCTGAGGCCCCGCCCCCTGCTGTCGCATGCTTCTGTCTCACCTAACCTTGTCATGGCTACTTCCTTTTCTGGAAGGAGTGTGCCGTGATTAAATCACACACGTGACCTCAGTCTGACATGGAGCGCCTGCACCACGTGGATCCTGCTCTGTGTCTCCCCCTAGAGGTCAAACACAAAAAGCCATTTATTTATTTTTTTCCATTCCTGCACTTTCGCTTGTAGGCAGTGGTGTTTCTGGGCTAGTGTTATGTGTGGCATTTTGGAAGAGTTTGGAATTTTTCATTTCGGAATTTTGTTTGTTTCTGTTCCCCCCACCAGGGACCTACTCCGGAGGGGACAGGTAGGCACAGAGCGAGTGTGTTCACATTGCTTGCCGTGGATGCAGCTCGGTGATACCTTCAGCCCAAACAGCAAGCGGCATTTGCATTCAAATTAGATCCCCCCCCTCGCCCCCCCCCCCTACCCTTCTTTTTTTGGTGCACTGCGATGAGTGTGAGTGTGTGTGTGTGTGTGTGTGTGGGGGGGGGGGAGTTAACCCACGCACATAGTTTCTCATTTAACGCACGGCATCTCACTGTTGGGTTGATGAATCTGGCCTTCAGTTGAGGTAGAAATATGTTTCTGTCAACAGGACAGAGGGGTGGGTTGGGGGGGGGGGGTGGTGGGATACTAAATCGGTACTTAAAAAAAGAAGACAAAAAAAAAAAAAAAACTTTAGCAAACACTGTTGCCACAGTTGTTTTTATGAGGCAATAGCAGTGTAAAGTTTAATGGACTTAGCAGAGAGAGAGAAGCAGAGAGGGGGATCTGATAGCATTTAGTGGGTCATTCCCATACCACCTGGCCCAAATTACACGGAAGCTAACATTGCAGGATGGAGGTAAAAACAATACAAATTTTTCTGATTATAACATTTCCCGAGTCCCGTGTCCCCCGTCCGTGAGCGGGAGGCATGGCAGATGTGACACATACTTTTTTTTTTTTTTTCTTTTCTTTTTTTGAGCAAACCTCATGCAATGGTCCCTACTTCCTATGGAAGCCCTCGTTATGAAATCAGCGGGATTGAAAATGGTTTTTAAGTGGCTCGAGATTCACAGGCAGGTTTTCATTTCACAGGAGGCCTTAATTCGTTTTACAGGCACAAGTATGAACCACCCCCAACCCCCCCCCCCCCCCCCCCCGGCCGACTCGGATTTCCTTTAAACGTCGTAGGTGTCGGACAGGGGGAACGGAGGGAGGAAGGGCAGGGACTGAACTGATGCCTTGATGGTCTTCATGGCGTGTAAAAGATCTGCAGTAACACTGTACGGGTTTCGCAGTCCAGGATTTCATCCATCAAAGTGCCCCCTGTCATCGGATCATTTTATAAATGTTCTCCAGGGATAAATGAATGAGGAAAAAAATGGAAGTCTTGTGCATCTACAGGAAATACAAAAATTCATGACTTTTCACACTCATGTACGCTGAACATTTGGGGAAAACGTTATTAAGAAGACAAAGTGAGCGTGCTCGTGCGGTTTGACAGGTCGCCGCCCAAAAAGACACAGATTTCTCACTAGCTAGAAAGACGGTCACCACCTATATCGCAACAAAAGATCACGAACAGGTGATTGCGCTATCCCTTTTCCCGACTGGCGGGAATGAGTCGGCGCATGTGAAATGCGCCGTGCGCGCTTATTAAGATTTGCCACTCGTGCTGGTATGTTGGGAGGGCCCGCGTTCTTTTGCACGAGTGCAAACAATGACTTCATCCTCTTTGATGGGGCCCGCCGTCGTGTGAACATATGGCACATGCGCGGCGGCGTCCGCCACGGCGGCGGCACTGTTAACAGCGGTTGCCACGGTAAACTGGCCCGGGTTCTCGTTTAGAATATGCAAATGAGCCCGGGGCGCCGCGCCCGCGACACACGCTCACAGGTTCCCCGTTTGCTGTCCGCCCCCCAGCCGAGCTGCTTATATTCGGATGGTAATTCTGCAATCTGTCCTGCCATGGCTCCCGGTGCTGGGGAGGGGGTGGGCCGGGGGGGGGGGCGAACAGTGGTGTGACAGGGACATCAGTTTCCTGAAACATCCACTCCCCGGCACCTGAGCGCCGGAATAATCGCACGCGAAGTCGATGCAGCGTGAAATAGAGTGGAGGCGTGCGTCCGGGGAGGAAGCTCAGAGCCGCTGGCTTGAGGAAATGAGAGCTGCCCCCCCCCCTACCCCGTCTGTGCAGGGAGAGCAGGGGGGGTGGGGGGGGGGTCACACTCCAATTCATAATGTTGTTTGGGATGCTCCCAGAATTCATGCAGTCTGCCTGCATGATCTTGGTATTGATCAGTATATTAGTCCTCATATTACATTAGATATTTGTATTATAGATATTATTATACTTAGGTATTCAATTATAGGGTCCAACAGAAGTGCCCTGTTTTTGGTTAATGTCCTTCACTTGCTATTACTCCTTCTCGCGACTTTCAAAACAATGGGGCATTCAGACAGTCTCAGGGGAATAAAAATTACTGCTTCAATCCTCCTGGAACCTATTTTTAGCAAATTCAAGGAATCCAGTTCAGAATTTGTTGACGCTTCCGGAATGTTTTCATGGTTTAAAGTCAGAAAAGCCAGAAAGCTGGCTGTAAATGTCTCGCTTTTTTTTTCTTCCTTCCCCACTAAGTCCGTGTTCCAAATCTTCCAGTTGGGAGCTGTATTCCCGGGGTCTCAGATGTAAACAAGCGGCTGATGACTCTCTGGCTGCAGACGATCGGCAACGTACCGCGGCCCACTGGCTCCGCACCTTGCTGCCGCCAGAGTCGCAGAGCGTGCTACGCCGGGGGAGGCCATCTGCGCTGTGCGTACCTCGGGGTGGGGGGGTGGATGCCGCCACCCCACCCCCAGATGGTGGGATGGCTCTGACAAGCCCATACCTTACTCTCCTCTGATGGGGAGCCTGGTTCCAGGGGCTGCGGCAGAGACGGCGGAGGGGGGCGTCTCCCTCGCAGCTGTCACCGCCTGTGTACTACGCGTGAGGCGTGACAGAAAGCAGGTCACGCGTGTGTCGGCTCTTTGGAGCCCGCCTGCTCTGCGTCCCTGCTTGTGGCACCACCGCCCCTGCTCCCCTTGTCCTTCTGTGACCGATGCTGCTCCAAAATACATCCCCAGGAACCTACCGGAACAATCTAACACAAATATCTCATCAGATTGTCCACTATCTAATCATGAAGCTTTTAAAGATAACAGCTGCTAGAGTTCCTTTCAGTAATTTTATTATCATTTTCTAGCAAACAGATTCCTTCACTAGGTGTTTTTCAGACTTAAATACTACTGGAATTATTTAAATATATTATTCCACATATCCATAGATACAAACATTATTTATTTACGTTACGTTATATTTTTACCACAGCAAAGTGCCACCGCGTACTAAACTGCATTATGCTGCTATCGATCTGTTAATATCGATTCATGAATTTTTCAGCGGATTCATAAAAGCTCCGTAATGAACAACAGTCCGCAAGACGAGGCAGCCGCCGGCTCATCTGTCCCAGGTTTTTTGCGAATCGTGGTGGACGTCCAGGCCTTGCACGAGCGGGTCGATGTTCCGGTTCACGTAGAAAGCTGGAATCATGGCTGGCTGATTCGGATCTCGCTTGGTTAGCTCTGTCACTGTTCTTTTTAGCTACCGAGCAACTGCAAAATTTTCAAAAATCCAAACGGTCAAAAAATTTATATGGGCCCAAGCGATATTCCAGCTTGAAGCCTTAATGAAGCCTTAATCTACCAATAAGTTGCAACCTTCCACCCCTTAATTAACCAATAAGGTGCAACCTTCCACCCCTTAATTAACCAATAAGGTGCAACCTTCCACCCCTTAATTAACCAATAAGGTATAACCTTTCACCCCTGGCGAATGACCCGCCTCTGGATGTGGACGAGGGAAACCCGAGAAGGTGACGACGGCCCGTCCTGTCAAGGTCGTTTCAGGATCTTAGGATGCCGCGAATTGAAGGCGAAGCAAAACAAAGCGAAGTGTAACGTGGTGGCCGACGTCTGCTAAAGCCCTTAAGGATGTTCGCAGACACGAAATCCCCACCACCTGCGAGTCGTCCATCACTCCCCCCAAAGCCTGTCATGCCACTAGGGCTTCAAATCCTCTTCCTGAGATCCCTCTCCCCGTGTAATAACGGCCGCACAGACGCTCCCTCCTAACGAACCCTGTATAATTACCTCGCTAATGTCTACATGTGTCAGGAGACACAGGCTGGGTGCCAATTAAAGCAGGAGGTGGAGGTTTATGGCTCTCTTTATGGCTTTTTCGGAGAGTGTGTCCTGTGTCTGCTGCAAGCGGCCATAGCAAACCAATTAATGGCTCATTTTAATAGAGAACAATGTGGCGCCGGTCACCCGTGCACCTTCTGCTTCCCGGGCAGCCAGACATCTAACGGCTCCAACAGTAAAGCACTGCAACAAGTTGTTAGCTCGCCCCCTGCTGGTCTGGAAGTGAAGTGTCGTGATTATTATTATTATTTTTTTTTACTTTATGAGGAATTGGGTTGTGATGCAATAGTATCACAGAGGAAACTACGCCAAAAACTGGTGAAACCCCCACCCCCTACCCTGAGCCTTCTTGAACCAAGTAAATGATCCACTTGGATCCAAAAACTAAGGCAGACAGTATCATTAGGACATTACTGGTCCTGCAGTCAATAGGCTGAGAAAATAACGGTTGCAAGGTCTTGTCGAGGATCTGGAAAATCATTCTGTACTTGTGCCATTTTCGTCAGGCCCATTGCTGCACAGTGTTCAGTTTCACAGAACTTAACTGTACGTGTCTGCGTGAGCCTGGTATATTTCATGGATGTAGGAAAAGGGAAAATTCAGCCTGGGACTGAAAATAGAAGAGGGGTTTACATCTGGAGGGGGGGGGGGGGGGCAGGGAGTAGGGATTACCCAGTTCAATCCCTTACACTCACATGTGTGATCCTATATGTTCCTGAGCCAGGGCCAGTAAAAAGACCCCCCACACCTCCCGCCAAACCCACCACTGCCACTCACCATCAAAGGTCTGGTCCAGCTGTCTTTCTTAACCGCCAGATATGGGGAGTCCAGTTTCAGCCACAGCGCTTGGACAGAGCAAGCTCTGTACAGGCATCCTGATTAGCCCACTGGCCGGGGCTGCCCCACACCCACCCCAGCAAAGCCAGACGGATCTGCTTTCTGTTAGGCCCCGCCCCCTCCATAACAGGACTCCCCCCCCCTCACTCCACCTCAAGCATTCCACTTCAAAAGCGGGCTAAGCTGAGGAAGGAATGTCAGGTTCATGTCTAGCAGAGGAGATGGGGGTTGGGGGGCGTCCTGCCCTGTCAGGCTATGGACGACGGGACCGCGCCGCTCGGTTGGCTTTACCGCGTTGACTGCTGGCTTTCTTTTCATTTGCTGGAGAGTCAGATCTTAATTCGATTTGGCTGCAGACGAATCACCCGCAGGGCCTGGGGGGGGTCGGAGGGGAACCTGTTTCCAACCTGCCGAGAATGGGCCAGTTTTATTGCCACCTTAAAACTTTACTAACATACAAGGATCCTTTACGGATGACGAACATGAGATGTTTTTGCGTGACCCCGGGGGGGCTGTAGGGTCATGGAGCCCAGCACTTTAATACGTAAAATTATAGGTAAAAAATTGGGTGGCTGGGGGGGGCAAGGTGACATTTTGTCAGGGGGCCCAGAATTCCTAGCTATGGCTCTGGGAGGAGTAGTGGTTTGTCAGATTCTAAACCAGACTCCATTTTTTCATGAAGCACGTAAAGTACCAGGAATATGTGTTGGCGGTGGGATAGAGTATACAATTAAACATACAATCAAGACAAAGATATATAAAAAAACAATAATTATAACAAACAAAGATAATAGAATTTTTATGAGTGAAGACAGAGTTCCTGGTGAAGCAAGCCCCATCTTCCCTGTACCTTCCCATGTCACATCCCACCTCATAAGAACATCCCTAGTTTTTCCGCCGATGAGAGAATCCCCAGGATTTTTAATTTCTCTGGATATTTGCTAGAGGATGACTTGACAAATGGAGATTCCCCAGCAGGCATGTTGGAAGCCCCTCCCAGCTTGACATGGCTACCCTCACGTCGCCTGTCGGAAGGCTTCCCATCAGCAATACGAGACAATGGAAGGTTCCAGTTGGAACGAGCAACCTGAAACTGACACAGGAAACTCCTAAGCCCCACACGAAACAAAATGAAAACAAAAAAAACACACACACACATATCCACGGACTGTCATTTCCCTTCCCTTGAAAGACTATCCCTCAGTCATTAAAAGCTGAGTCGCCTAATCCCTGCGAAAGTCAGAAAGATCCCCCCCCCCCCCCCCCCCGCTCAGATTTCACCCTGCTGCTGGGATGTGAGGTCCTGCCGATCCACAGGATCCCTCAGTAGCCCCCGTTCACCCCAAAAGGCCGACGCCCTCTTTTTCACTCAGCACCCCGCATTCATCTCTGCGCTGATTTGCTGAATGACACGGTCTCCACCAAAGCTATTCTGTCCCTGAGACTAATCTCTCTCTTTTTTTATTTCATGACCGGAAACTTTAAAGCACTTCAATGCTCGCTTTCTCTCTTCTTTCTCTAAGAGAGTGTCCATTTAGCATCAATGGTTAATAAAAGCTAAAACCAGAAACGTCTCCATTAGGTAAGTATGCTGCGCTAAGTTAATACTATCTTTGGATGCAGCTGTGATCCTTTCGGGATATCTCCCCTTTGGATTTTCACATCTGGATTGTTGCAGTGTCTGCCCCTTTCTTCTTGAGCAATATTGCCGAAGCTGTCACGTTAGACGGAGGTCACTGGTGGAGCACGATCGTCAGGTCTTGCCAAGGCTTCTAGCGGGGACGACATTGGCTTTCTTGTCCTTACGTCCTCCCTGGTGTCATTACGCCAGAGAAGATGCATATCCTGCAGGTTCTGACAGCCTGAAATAGCATCACCTTAGCTTCCTTCCAGAGAGTTTACCTCAGTTCCCTTCCATTCGTTTCGTCAGTCCACAACATCTGGCACATCTTTCACAAATGTCCCAAGAGCTGATTTTTTTAAAGCCAAAACAGAAATTTACATAGATCTTTTTTCCAGAAATGCTTCTCTGCGACCAGTTTCCCATATTAGCTTCAAATAGTAGCCGGGCTATTTTGGACACACAGATTCTTCTCCTACTATCTCACACTCAACCTTGGCAGCTTCTACAACTCGTGTCCTCCATCCCAAGTTTAGTGGGACACCTCGCTCTGAGTTGGTGTCATTTTCCCTCCTTTAAGGATGTGAGCTGAGAGATGATTATAAATTCCTTTCAAAACCAATCTCCTCAACTGTATCCCTATCCCAGAATCCCTTGATCCTCCCCTTTGTGCTTTCATCATAACATCATCATTTTCATCATAACATTTTCTAACTGTAAGACATCACAGAAACAAATAAAATGTGCTCCTCGATATTAATGTACCCAGATTCAGCCTTGCATAATTTCCGTGATTATTTAGAGGTTCGGTAGTAGGAGTGGAGAATGAACTTGTGGTAATTTAGAACGAGCTTCCTGCTGCAATATTTTATCACTTACCCACTTGGGGGGGGGGGGGGATTCATTAGACCTACAGGTCTGTCAGTATTTGTGTCACCTGTCTGCTGTCATTCCATCAGAAGTTCCACTCACATGCTGAAATGTCTGATCTTGGATGGGGCATCACCTCATATCACAGCTCGCTGATCGCCTCCACCCCCTAACCGGGCCCCATCATTTGGGTCTGAGATAAAGACTATGAACTAATCCCCCCCCCCATTATCCCATCAAACCAGCCTCAGCAGCTCGCCATGCTACTTCATTAACTCGCCGAATCGACCACCTTAACCTCCATTAAAATCTGCCCTTATAATTAATAACATTTTTGAGTTTGCTAGGTGGTACTGTAGACAGTATGACCGCCAATGCGAGTTTGCTGAGCCATGTGGATGGTTTCCTTTTACGACTCAGCTGTTTGAATTGCACACCCCAACACAATCTGACTTACCAAAAGATAAGCTGCTGATTTGCCTATTATTATTTTTTCTGTCTGCTCTTGTGGTTTCTTTGCTGAGCGTAAAACAATGCGGCTCCTTGCACAGGCAGAATCCTGCGCTCCTTATAAGCGCATTCGTCAAATCAATGCACGCGTCGCATAATAATGGAAGCAGCAGGCACCCTGGACAGGCTCGACAGCTGATTTTACACTCTGTGTTCTTTGGCAAAGATCTGGTGGATCAATTCCCCCAACCTGTGTCGGAGAAGCGAGAATATTAAATTATGTTTTCTGCAATAACTTTGCACAATCCCCAGTGTTTTTACATGAGTAATGTGCTTTGGGGTGGTAAACAGTCCAACCGTCTGGTCAAATATAATAAATATACCAATAAAACAGGAGATGTATTCTCATTCCAGAAGTTAAGCTAAATGTTATTCTATATGATAGAAAGTAGCAGCGATTCCTGAACCAAGAAAACAGTTCAGTTACTCTGTATATTGCCAAAGGGTGGAAGTTTTCCTGTTAAGGTAATTCATTCATACCACTTTTACCAATCAAGTTAGAGCAGTGCTTCCCAACCCGGTACTCGGGGAGCAAAAATGTGGACTGTCTGATAGGGAGCAAAAATGTGGACTGTCTGATAAGGAGCAAAAACGTGGACCGTCTGGGGCTCCCTGAGGACCAGGATTGGAAACACTGGGTTACATCATGTGATAATCAAGAAGGTACTTTGATTTCATTATTTAACACAGTGTTTCTCAATCCAGTGCTTGGGGACCTGCAGACAGTCCATGTTTTTGCTCCTCCCCCCCCAGCACCCTGGTAGGAAGCAAAAATGTGGAATATCAGGCAGGGAGCAAAAACATGGACTGACGTTGGGTCCTCGAGGATCGGATTGGCAAACGCTCATTTAAGACAAACCACAAGCTTAACGGTAAGTGGACTTCCACACTCTTGGTCTTGTTATGCATCAGCCTCTGGTGAGTGTTGTCGTTCTATCTACACCTTAATTTCTGATGCATTATGGGTATATGCAATCATTTCCTATAGCCTGTTATTCAGTTATAGGTTGTGGACAGCTTGGAATCTGTCACTGGAAGCACTGGACACATAGCATCGGACACCCCGGATGGGATGTAAGTTCATTGCAGGGCACTCACACTCACAGACAATATGGGTAATTCAGAGAAACAAATTCACATGTTTTTGGACACTGAGAGGAACTGAAGCACCTGTAGAACTCTGCACACACCCCATAACCTTAAAGGTGTGAGGTCCCAGTGCTAACTGCTGGGCCAATTATGGTTACACTCATACATAAATATGTATCGTTAGCTTAAAAATGAATGTGACATTCTTATTAACAGTCACGGAAGGCTGAAAGTTGATACAGTATAAAATTACACCGCCCATAAATGGGGGGCTAACGTGTCGGAGCGTAAATGTACGTTATGTTGCCAGCCTAGCTGTGTTATACACAGATATGGGGCCTTCCTATGGAGCACAGTAACCGGCAACGGACCCGCGTGCGCTGACAAACTCTGTCTGATTTATGTCCGGCCGGGGACGAGCAGATGAGGTGCAGCCAAGACATGCGGCATGCATTCTCGAGCCCGGAGCTGGGTCAGCCTGCAGGTCAAAACACGTATTAGTCTGTGTCCAGAGGAGACGTATTAGAGAACGGAAGAGTAATGACTTGTTTCATGCTAAAGGTCACCTGCGTATATTAATGAAAGCCGACATGGATTGAAGTGACAAGAAAAAGCTAGTTTACCGTGAGCAGGACACCCAGGTGGATGAGAATAAAGTTATTTGCTTTTTTTGGGTCATTTAAACAAAACCGTTTCGTTTTGTGGAAGCAGACAGGCTTCCTACCAGTCATTTATTTTGGCGCTGACTGCCTTTGCTGTGTTTTTTCTTTCCAAAAGGTAATCAAAGTAACTGTGAGAATTACTCAGGGATATTGAACAAGTATTTTCCAAGACGTTCTGCCAAACATTCACTTTCTGCACATTATCACTTTGTATTTCATGCGCATGTATCATAGCAACTATGGGGGGGAAAAAAACCTCTTGATTTTATAGCACATGTAAAGTTCTCGTTATTGATTTTTCATCGTTCCCAAATGTAGTAAACGGCAAAAAAAAAAAAAACAATTATGGATGAGAGGTACATAATTAAGGAGGCAAGGGGGCTGTTTTAAGCAAGTGCCAGCTCTTTTTATACCAGTGCCAGAGTTAACTGGCTCCTCTGTCCATTACAGCCTTCATACCTCTGTACTGAATATGACTGCTGGTTTTACTTTGATTTCATCCCATGGGAACATTTATTAGTAAGAACAAAGAGGCCTCCCTGTCAAATGCTGTAAAACTGCTAAAATGTTTTACTTTACCCTGGGATAAAGAGCAGCATAATGGCGTCCTATCCAAGGTGTTCTACGCCTCGTGTTCTGGGCTTCCTGGAACGGACCCAGAACCGGAGAAGCAGTTATAGAAGATGGATGGATGTATGTGTGGATAGGTGGATGGATGGATGTATGGATAGATAGATGGATGGATTTATGGATAGATAGACGAATGGATGGACAGATAGATGGATGGATAAACAGCTCATGTACCTAAAAGTAGGTATCGAAAAAATAAGCTATAAGCAGATGTGAAATTTGAATGAAACTGCAAACTCTGAAGTGTGTGATTCCCTGTTATATGATGCATGACATGCTGGGTTTTGGGGGGGGGGGGGTGAGGAAAGGTAACTCTGATAATCAGCTCTCAGGAAGTGTTACCACCTTTCAATCCTCCATGAAACACTCCCCGCCCCACCTGCCTCTTAGAGCAAAGAATGTGCAAATGAATAAAATGGTGCCTGGAGAGTTTCCTGTCCTGTCACTTAAATCCACAGGCCTTCTCTGATCCACGTTTAGCAACAGCAACAATGATAATAAACAAGACAAATGCTTGAAACCGCTAAAGGTAACAATTCAATTTCTCATATGCTGGCCCCCTGCTTATCATCACAATACTGTTTCCCAAAGGAATAATAATAATAATAATAATAATAAATAAATACACAAATAATTAAATAAAAACACATCATATGCACACACAAGCTTAAGCTAACTTAATTTTATTTGTAATACACTTGTCCCATGAATGTACCTCTGAAAATTATTTTGTTCATTATCACTATTCAGTTTTCAGAGCCCAAGGCAATAATTACAACAATGATAATAAAACAATCAAAACCACAATAACAAATGATGCCTCTGCTGGCATTCGCTGAACCGGAGTTTCTTTAGTCACTGGATGCTATGATCTGGATCCGGCTGCCTCACTTCCCCCCCCCCAGCATCTTTTTTTATACACTTAGCCGGAAAGCTGCCCAGTGCCGTAAAGCCTCGGGGGCGGGAGGGACGGGCGTATGTCTGCGTGAACTGATGCTGCAGATACTAATGCTCCCATTTCCAGTGACCTCTAAGATATTGATTGAATGAAATTCCGGAATTCCAGTGTCACTGAGCACTCTTGATCTTGGGTTCCTTCGGTCGGACCCTGTGAACGTAGCATACATGTGACCTCCCCTTTAACGTTAAATCCAGCTCCCCTTTAAAATGTTGTCTTGGCTAAAAGAGCTATTTAATTTATTTATTTTCATTGTGCGGACGTTTCTGTGTGTTTCCGGGCCACCCCCCCCGTGTTTCCCTCGCGTTCCATCGCTCTCCCCCCACACGTGAATCTACAGAAGCTTTGTCTCTGAGTGGCTCTAGTGTTTATATTCACTTTATATCCTCTGCATTTATATTCATAGACGCCTAATGTAATGAAGAGGAATTCACACAGGATAACCCGTGCAGTACATTACTTCATATGGATTACCTCTTTTCCAATAACCTGCCATACCAGAGGTGATGGATGAGGCCCGGCCCGCATTTTTAATCACCGACAGGTGTGGCCTGTCCCTCAGATCTAGGGGACGAGGATTGGTGAGGCTAAAAAAGGTGACTGAGCAAAGACTTGCGCTCTGTACTTTCTAAGCGAGCAGTGTCACACCGTTTACTTTGATGGTCTGTGACATGACCAATCAGAGCTGAAACCTCACTCACTGGGAGGCCATTTTGTTGAACGTGAACTTGTATGAGTTCTTATTTTGTAAATAAGTTTCTAATGACGAAGGTACAGTCAGGGGGTGTTTTTTTTTTGGGGGGGGGGGGGGGAGGGTATTGGTTTCGTGACTTTCGATCAGGCGCACTTATAAAATCCCAGGCCTGCATTGAGCAGGAATGCATACAGGGGCGGGGCCACAGGGGCATTGGCCTTAGCTGAAGGCTGATTGGCCCTCGGAGTGTCCATCTTCCGTCACTCACCAATTCAAAAATATCATTGGCTAATGATAAATTATGGCCTCACTGATGCCCCTCACCTTATAAAATCCAAATCCCAGAAGCACCCCAGTGTTCACCCCCACGCACCACAACAGCAGCAAATTTCAAGCCTCTTTAGCACGGATGAAGACGGGTTACTTCATAATTGCCAGCCCTACGACCGACTTTGCCAGTTTAAAAATTAAAATGCCTTCCATGCCTGTCTCAGGGCTCATTTTATGATTTAGGAGGGAAAAATGAAATAAAAAAAATTCCTAATTTGCCACGAAATGAAAACTTCTTCTTCATTAGTCGGTGTGAAATCCCATTGCGGGGGTCCTTCTGAAAACTCTCAAACCATATTAAAGTCCCTCTTCCCCTTGATGGCGTCCAATCATCTGAAACAGAACGGAAACTATATCCTATCTATATAATTATCTCATTAGTAGCACATTTGCTCGCAGCTTAGGAACAGAAACTGTAAATCTGGAATGTGTTTGTTGAAATGCAGATATATCACTTGAGAAACAAAGTCCGTACACGATATTCTCCCCCTAATGAGTACACTGAACCTGAACTGAGTTGTGGGCCTGTCAGAATGGGACACTGTGTTACCCTGAATATGTCACGAGGATAAATTTAAGACCAAAAGCACCCAAATTTAAGTCTGTGGCCTACATTTTATTGCCGTGCTTTACAATGCAGATTTGGTGCTGAAGACTGTGCTTTAGCTTTGTATACCCGAAGATGAAAAATGTTTGGGTTATTATGCAAAATAATGTTGGAAAAACAATTACAAATCACTTTAATTGTGCAGAATAATGTGTTATATTAAAGGAATAATCATTGGTTTGTTGATGACCTTTCACAAGAGAACAACTGCTTTTAATTAGACACTCACTACAGATTGATTCTCATCCAAGTACCAATTTTACAACCAACTCAGTACTGAAAAGGTTAGATACTTAAGCTTGTAACCAAGACAGAAATACTGTACATCGGAGTGGGGGGGGAAGGGGGGGGGCGGGGGCGGGGCAAGTGCGCTGGATCTTTTTTGGATTCCGTCCCAGGAAACACCATCACCTGCTCCGATTCCAGGGAAAAGCGCATCACCGTTCTGGCTATGAAAGCAGAGCAGAAGACGCACTTCAAGAGGCACCTGAGGATACGAGACCTTAGCCGACTCATCCCTGGGACGATCCCACAGAGGCCCACCTCCTCCCCAGCCGACTGCCTCCTCCCCAGCCGACTGCCTCCTCCCCAGCCGACTGCCTCCGCCACAGCTTCTGCCGGCTCCGTGTCGCCGTTCTGCCGAGGCAGTCACACCCCGCCCTCTGTCCAACATCGGTTGCAGGACAAGGAGATGAGCAACAGGAACCATTAGGCACCAAATGCCACCATTTGTTCTGGAAGCTTCTAAGAAACGCTACCTGACTCTGAGATCCAGAACAATCCAACACCTGAACTGCCTCACTTCTCGACACGTGCTGCTAATCACCCCCCTCGCTAACCTCACCATCATCACACTTCCATGTACCAAAATAATCACAACAAATTAAATTCTGACCTGTATTATTGGCACGACACTCGCTCACGCTCTACCGCAAAGAATCCATTATTTATTTATCTGCATCTAATTATTTGTCTTATTTATACACAGGATCGTCTCCCTGCCAAACCCCCCCGCTGGCATGTATAGCTCGCGCCTCCTGCCTCTCATGTCGCCGTCTTTGTTTTTAGTAAGACCTGCACATTTTCTGTTCCTCCTATATGTGCCCTTACTGTGTAAGCACCGCATGGCTGTCGTACGCATGACCGAACAAACTGGTAAAACTTTCCCTGAAGTAGGCAAATAAAGTCGATTCTGTGATGTCGCTGTTAAAAAAAAAAGGACAGGAAGAGAGAAATGAGAAAAAGTTGGAAAGATGAGAGCTCAGTCCACTCTCCAGATGTATGATTAACACCCAAGGTGTTTGAATGCCCTGAAAAATGCAGAAACTTCACTCTCTTGAAGTCGTTTTTACCCCAAAGTTTTTTTTTTAAATCATCCTTAAACCTCCCCATCGTCTTGAATCTGGAAGAAACGTAGAGTCTGGCCAGCTCGATGCACGTATTGGGCAGGGTGAGGGTGGGGTCACTTCGAACCTTGAGCAACGAGCACCTGATGAAGAGACTGTCGTTTGCCTGTCACTTCATAGAAACCACCGAGACAGGATGCGCTGCACGTGGCACGGCAATAAATCACTTTCTGCATTGGCGCCATGCATCAATTCTGAGCTCACGCTAACAAATTATCTGTCTGTTTATTCTCTACATGATGGCTACGGGAAATATTAAATCCACGCGCTGCACCTGGACGCAAAAATAAAACATCCGTCACTCCGCCAGGCATCCGTCATCCCGTTTCCATGGTTTCAGGCCGCTTCGCTTTATCCCGGCGTCTCGTCATGCTGTTATTTTTCACGCCGGGCCAGATTCGTCAGGACCCGAACTGTTCATTAACGGGCTGAAAATAACCGGCACGCGGATTAAAATCACATTAAGAGGGAAGCCTGTTCCGCGGGCCGGGGGTTTTAACGAATCCGCGATGGGTAACTCTGATGAGCTATGCGAGGCACTGCAGTATAACTCTGCTCATTTAGTCTTGACGAACAGTCAAGTCGACAACGGAAAGAGTCACGTTCTGTGGGTGGGGGTGGGGGGGGTGGGATTGGGGGCTGCCAACTTAATCTCAGACTCAGGTTACAAATGCTGACGTTCCATACATAATCACATTACGGCCCGCCTGATACAGCACATGTGACCCCCCCCATCGGAAAGGTTGACTGCAGAAATGTGACAGAGGTGTGGCCTAGTAATTAAAAACCGTGTTATCTCTGGCTGGCGTGTTATGGCTGAGTGCTGGCCGGCCTCCAATGACGCTCCGGCCCCCCGCCGACGGGCTCCAGACGTCTCCGAAGACATCCCGCGCACTTTTCACCTTGTTCCCACATGAGGGGGGTCACCTGCAGGAGTGGAGCGGGCAGACGACCACTCAGTCCGCACAGGTTGTGCTTATTAAAAGGGGCAAAATCAATGGCAGACTTGTTATGTGGAGAATATTAAAGTCATTTACCTAATATGATGCAGTGAAGGTGACTGAAGGTTCAGCAGACGGCGGCCGCAGACACCGTAACCCTACTAATACGAGGGGCACTGGATTTAGTTTTTGCAGCATTAGTGCTTTTTAAATAATACTAATATTAATAAAAGCATCAATCATAAAAACCACCAATCAAAACAGCCTCTTTTTCTGCTCGGCAACAAAGTGCCTTTTTTCTCATCAGTTTTCTCATGAAAATTCTCATCTAAGTGGAATCACAGTTAAGTTAAGTTAACCCTGAATTCCCTCTGCTCCTAATCCTCTTTTTGGGCGAGTCGGGTTTTGGTCGGCCTTGGGACAAAGCAGCATTTTTACGACACTCAAGTCGCAGTGATCTTTAGTTTCCTTGATGTGTGACTGTTCGCTCTTTGAATCGCTGCACCAGGTTTGAAATGCTACAAGACAGTGCAATTCCTGCTCGTTAAAATGCTTTTCTTACCGCTTTGAAGGCTGCCTTTCACTCACAGTATGAGCGATATGGTGCTTTTTTTTGGGTCCTTCTGTTTGTTTTTATGAATCGCAATGGCACATTTTAGCGATGCAGTCGCTCTAATTCTGTCGTGTGCGATTAGCAATTTAGCGCACAGTATCATTAATATCCCAAATGGCCAATTTGTACAAGCGGGGCAGCGCTTGCGATACAAGCCTTCAGAAGGCTGAGATGATTTAGAAGTGACTTCAGAGGACTCAGAGTTTCTGCCTTGATCGGGTGCTTCTGAGAAGCCGCTGAACCAGGTATGAGCTCGGAGTGTCTCAGAGATTTCAGCATGACAGCCGCTGCGAGTCGTCTGCCGCGAATCAGGACAGCTTGCTCTCTAGCAGGCCTGAAGTGGCAGTTTGTTTTTGTGCAGGGTGGCGGGTCTATGGGTGTCCATACTCACCGTGTGGGCGGCTCAAGGCAGCTGCTCGCCGAAAGCACATGGAAGACAGAGCACATGACCCAGAGAGTCTGGGGGAATGAAACTTCATTTGCCATTTGTACAAGCATGGCTGTAGTACGCTGGGATGTGTTTTTTTCACATATTCTTGCTGTACTTTAAGACATACCCACAGTTAGAGAGGTGAGAGTGAAGCTTGTGATTTTCAGCTCTCCTTGTAATGCCCCCAGAGATATATATATTTTTTTTTTTTTTTTTTTTTTTTTTTGGGGGGGGGGGGGGGGTTATTTAGAACTTTGCTCAAGGGCCTAATGGAAAAATGCCCACTCTCTGCTATGAGCATAGGCTTCAAAGTAACCTTCTTGATCACAAGCACAAAGGCCAAACCCACAGAGCCACCCCCAAGCCTTTGTGTACGCTGACGGACCCGAGGTACTTAAACTGACCAAAACCCAAGGTCCGCCAACCTTCCAAATCGCTGACCGAGGCTCTGACAAGCCACATATCTGGCGATCACCATACCTTCCCTCGCTTGCTGACGTTCAGAGGAACAAGCCTCTCAGGGAAAAAAGACAATCCACGGAACATAAAGACCCCGGACTCGCCGGCTATCAAGATGTCGGGGTGCCTTTAAATTGCAAAAATGAAGTTTCAAGCACACAAGGACTGGAGAACTGCCGGTCCACATCTGACATGAATTATTCCGTTTCTCTGATCACGCCCCGCTTTTTCGCCCGATATCTGATCTCACATGCCTATGCATCACTATACATTCTCAGTGATTGGCTGGCTCTTTTTTTTTTATGTTCAAAGCACGGGGAAGACATTTTTTTTTTTTCTTTTTTCCCCGAGCGCGAACGGTTGACAAGTGAACCCCAGTGACCGAGCCAGCTGGAAGGGGCCCGAGCAACTGATCAAAAGACTCGATCGCATTCATCTCACCGCGCCGAGGACTGTGTCCCCCCGTGAACCGACGGAAGGCCTTCCTGTTGATGTTGGCAGGGCCTTCCTCGCTCGGAGCCGCATTCCTCTTTGGCAAACGTGCAAGACCTATCCACAATCTTCTCCCAATTCCGCTGTCACAGCCCCCCCTGGTTAACAACTCGAGCAAGTCCAACAGATTTTAACAGAATATCAAAGCATCGCATAACGACTTGTCTTACACTGAAGCACAGGCTCCTTGCGCCTGGTTCCTAAGAACCTCAGGTCCGTTATTCTTCTAACTGCCAAAAGAGCACAGCAGGACATCTTGGAATTATCGGATATAATCCCAGCACCGTTTTCAGCCTTATCCAGGTAGGGAATATGTATAGGGATACAGATTCTGCTCCTGAGTTACAAAGAGGAGAATTAGTGCTTTTACTGTGTCAGCTTTAAAGGTGATGTTTAGCAAACTTTTCTCGAACTTTACGAAATTTCAGTCAAGCTTCTGCAAAGCGAAAAATAATTGACAGAAAAGCTGTATGAATAAAGTTGTTCTTGTTATGCTGTTAATCGTTTTGTAACATTAAATAGTTTATTGAAATGAAAAGTGTCATCAGCCACAATCTATTAAAATGATTCACATAACACATAAAGGCACCATATCAGGGAAAAATTGAGGCTTAAAATGTAGATGTTATGCTAATCCCATACAGAAATGTTACAAATCGAAATGCTTAGGATCCTGGGATTGTTATAAGGGTTATTACAGTAAATGAGTGTTTTTAAGTCATATCTCAGCATTTTTGCACTACACACATAGAGAAGGAGCAGAGCATAAATGACATCTGTAATGCCTGCTATATTATATACTTTATGACAGATGTTTTATGCCTTATATAAAAACAGATGAAATACTTAAAGCTGTGATTATATTTAAATCCAGAACTGAAAAAAAATCTTTTTACCTGTTAAAGTATTCAGTAGGAGTTCTGGAAAATTTGATCAGCAAATCATGATGAATAATTGTGAGAGAGACAGTAGTTATCAGAATAGATGTTCCCTCTGTATATTTCTGAGTAACATTAACCATAATCCTTCTTATAGGAGAACCAGGGAATTGTTACCCCTTCTAATAACCGGGATTCTGTGTTGAGCGTCCATTATAACTGGTAGAAAAACGCATTTGTTTGCTAAATACATTGAAGGGGAAACTATTTTTGACAGCTCTGGCCTCAGATTGCTGTCCGCGAAACCTGCAGGGCGGGTGGATAATCCATTTTGCACACATTGAAATAATTATTGTAATATGAAAATAATTACAGTGGAAATGTCATGGCTTTTATGTCCTATAATGTAATTTCATTGGCGCTTTCCTGAAAAGGATCACTCATATAGATTAAACATTTCAAAATTGAATTGTCACAATTATTATTATTATTTTTATTTTTCGTTCATTTGCACAAGATATATTGATTTAAAAAGGGGATGCTGTCATATATTCTCCTGACACAAATCAATACCATTGTTTACAAAATGAGTCCAAATCGCTGATAAGTGTATTAATTATATGTCAATAGCCTGTAAGATTTCCTGGAATCATTTTGCAGAGAAGTTTAGATGGATTTCCATCTTGATGGTGTGCATAAACCAAAATAATTTTACTGGCTATTTGATCATTTATGTTGGATGCCAAGAAAACATTAGCAAACGTTACAGAATGGCATTGCAGGGCATTGAGAACAAGGGAAAACGGTTGTAAACTTGGACTGACTTACGGAACCCATGCCCTGCCAGCAAGGTATAAAATCATTAACACATTTCACAAGAATACCAAGAAGAGGGTGTCTCTGAAGGCCTCTCCGTCATCAACTCCCGTTGAGCTGTCATCGAAACCACGGCCTCCAGCACACCCATCGATCACCAGTGTCCGCTGCCCCCTCACCAATGCAGAGAATTAGGTGTTGGGTTTTTCTCGCACTCAGCATTGCTTCAGTCTGTACGGTAACATTCGCCCCCAAAACTGCCATGCACTAAAACCATAGAGTATTTATTCCGTGTGAGGAAAACAGGAGTGAACTGTAATTAAACGAACAACGTGAGATGTGAGTGAATGTTGGTGGATGTTAGCCTAGTTTGAGTACTAAATCAAAGCAGTCATGGTCATTTTCCATGTCTAAACAAACCTTAAATTAAAGACAGTTCAAAGAGGTTAACATGCACTTACCCAGTCAAACACATTTCGAAATATGTTAGCAAGAGAATGCTTCACATGGGCCCCTTCCTGACAGAACTGAAACAACAGATCTCACACATGCACACACACGCACACACACACACACACAGGCTTGAAATTATATCTTTATGGGGACTCATGTCTTTGGGGAAATCTCTCTAATCCCAACATGACGACCTTAACCCCTACCCAGCCCTAACGTTAATCATAAGTAACCAAACAAAATACATGCATTTTTACTTTTTTGATTGCATTCACAGATCTTCGTGGGGACCTGAAAAAAAAAACAGGTTTTATTACATTGTAGGGGACATTTGGTCTTCTGGTAAAAAATCTGTCCAAAACGACCTATATTTAGTTTTGTAATGAGAAATTAGTGAGATAACATCTCATTAGTGCTGAGGACACTTTTCTGCTCTCCGCTGAAGTAGCTCTGCTGCCGACGCCCACTGGAAGGCTCCGCCCACCATGAAGGGGATGGGGAAAAGCACTGGGGAGCCAGTGGGATCCGGCCTGTCCGGGGTGGGGGCCGGCGTGGTGCTGAGGCGTCGCCGGCTGTGAGGCAGCACTCGGGTCCCCGAGGCGTCCCGTTGCGTGGTGAGTGCGGCAGCGCGGTGCACGAGCCCCAACCTGACCTGACCTGACCTGTAAGTAGACACAGTGAAACACCATAAAACAAATCCGTATACAAAGATATCTTAAAGCCTTAAATATTATGCGTCACGCTCTCGGGCCCCTGTGGTCCCCAGGGGCCACTTCCAGCGATGGCCCCTATATGCAGGAGTGATTTACTATCACCTCTGCTTGGAGGTGTATTTTATCCTCTTATCACAGCCATGACGGGGGCTAAAGACAGACCCCACCGGCTGAGTTGTTTATGTGTGTTACTGAAGGATGGATGGGAGGATGTATGGATGGATGGATATAATGTACTCACTAAATTAATGAATCAAACACATGCATGTACTTGCTTGTATACTTTACATATTCACTTCAATTCAATTTATCTTTATATAGTGCCTTTCACCAGAGAGTGGCTCCAAGGTGCTTTACATGGGTGTGTTGTGGTTCATTACAACATCATTAAGACAGAATAATACAGAATCAGGGAAAAGGGAAGACAAAGAAAGAAAGAAAGAAAGAAAGAAAGAAAGCCAGATGACAACAAAGGAGAGGAACCAAAAATATACCTGTATTTCGGTTTGACAATTTTCTTCTTGAGCTAAATTTTTTGGATTCCACTGCCCCATAAGCCCTTTGAACTTGGGTACGTGTAACTGAGGACTGATCGACTGGACTGATTTTATTCATATGTGGTGAAAGGATTAAATAAAGCCAGTACCAGAACTGAAGCATTATGGTTAGCGCGCCGCGAAGCCGCTAGCCGTGCTAACCTAGAGAATGACAGCTGGCTCTCTGCCGGTCCCCTCTGAAGTGCCGCGGAGCAGCATCCCTCCCGGTCGCGGTGTCAAGGTGGGAACCCGTCGCTTGGCTGCCGGCTGGTGATAACTGAGCCAGAAGCGTTTCCTTTAATCGTGTGCCGGTTTCCAGGATACGGCCTTCTGCAGTGTAAAGTGCTGAAAAAATGTCTGATTTACATTGAATGCCGTCCCTGGAGCACTTTTATGCAGCGATTATTGCCGTAAAACAAAAACCGCCTGGCTCACATTCGGCCAAAAGATTAACAGTGTTTATTTATCCTGCTCATAAAAGTACATATTTATTATGGACGACTAATAAAAAGGCCTTGGAGAATGGGCCTTTACTTCTATTCTGGTACAAATCCTATTGTGAAAAACTCACCCAATTATCAAATTAATAAATGTTAATTATCTAGTCCCCAATCCCAGATACATCTTTTTTGTATTGAAGGCTGTTGAACTGTAGTCTTATATGTCTGAAATGAGTACTAGGAAAAAAAAACTAGAACGTACTAAAGAACACAGAAGAGCACTGAAACACGATGATGTTCTAGAACTTACTGAAGCTCTATAATGCAAATTCTGTGGGTCATTTTTAACCATCCTCTCTCCTTTTGACCATTTCTGTCTGCTAGTCCATTCGGGAGAGTCTAAACTGCAGGAAAAATACTTATTTTCCATGCAAAGATCTTTTATTCTTCTGTTCTATTCTATTCCTCACCTAAGGTCACAAAGTATGTTGCAGGAATACCATCCTATCAAAAGGTTGTTGGATTGTAATCTTGCATTATCTCTCGGGACCTGGTGGTGAACAAGAACGCTCCGAATGTCTAGAACACAGAGAAGTCTTAGAACACACTGATATTATAGAACTTATGGAAGTTCTAGAACACACATCTTTTATAAAGATCTTTATTCCTCTAATCTGTTTCCCGGTTTTAAGGTATGTTTCAGGAGCTCTGGGGCTGCTTTAATACATCCAGCCGTCGGCCCACTGGAAAACGCTTCAGCGTAAGCATGAAAGTCACACAAGCTCCGTGATCTCCCTGCTGAGTAAACACAAACTGGTGTAGCTTTCTTGTTACTTTCTTCACAAAATAAAATGTACAGGAAGGGGAGAACACTTTACATCACTGAAGGTATCCTTGTACTCTGTCTTAAATCCAGTCTTAAATCACCCATGTAAGAGGGTTAACACAGTGTAATGTGAATATAATATATTTTATATTGACAATGCTATTTGGGAAATAAATTGTAAGAACGTTATCTTGAATTTCCAAAACCCAGGCAGAGTGGTTCAGGGCTGAGAGCCTTATTACAGGTGTATATAAGAGCAGTAACCTCATGTTGGTATTTAATTCCCTGGGAGATGCAGTGTGCTGATCTCTGCGCTGAGGTCAGCCCTGCCATGTCATGGGGGCGGAGCCACGTGACCGGAAAGTCGCGATTGGGCCGTGAGCAGACAGGCACCGGGTCCTTGTTAGCTCCGGCAGGTTGCCACACACGGGAGATTTTAATGACCATGAGCCATAAAACTTGTGCTGTAGAGAAGGAACCGTATTTTCCATCAGGTCTAACTCTTGTTCAGGCAGCATTACCGTGGAATAAAGCTAGTCACCATTTTTGCATTAAGCACATTCATGACTTGAGGAAATAGGATGATGCTTTGCTGTAAGTCATGTGGTTTATGCCATAAATGTATTTATGTAATAATGACCCCCCTCCCGTTATGATTATCGAATAATTTATACTTCATTATCTTTTAGTTTATTTACCAAAGTTAGCATACTCTTGTGTTACATTGTTTCTGTGTGTGGTTTATGTCAGGGTAATGTGAAAATAATCTGTCCGTCCATCGTCCAACTGCTTATCCACCAGGGATCGGCCTGGACCCTAACCCAGGTGACAGAGGGTATGAGGAGACCTTGAAGGAAAGGTGTCAGGCCCATGCTGGAGGGGATGGAAAATACACACACATAAGGAGAATATGCAGACACCACATTTAGGGCTGGACTTAAGATGACAGACAGATAGATCCTTTATGCATTCCAAGGAAGTTTAAAATGATGATGAGGATGGCTGAGGCTCTGAGGATGAAGGCAAAGGTCACACAGTAAAAGTGGCAGAGTGGGAGGTGATGCTCCATGGACCTTCACAGCTCAGCAGCTCCAGGACGCTCCCCTTGCCTCGGCCGGTCAGCTGGCTGGGTGGTCCGTCTGGCCGGGCCGACCCTCAGTCCAGGATGATGTAAATTTTGCCAGCGGACGCCCCCCCCCCACCACACGCGGACACGCATCCCTCTCTGCCGGCTCACCGTGGGACCGTTTGGGATTGGACTTCCACAGATGTGTGGTCCTGTCAACTCCGGAGCGCTGGCTGGGAAAACGACATTCCCCGGAGGCCACTAAATGCCAATGTGCCGGATTTATGATGATCCTGCGAATCACCGATTCCGATAATAAACAGATAATCTGACATCATCATGCAAAATGATACTGCATGACAACAGCTGTACTGACCTGTGGATAAAACTAGACTGAAGCTCTTAAAACAGGCACAGCACTTTTCTCAGTTCTGTTTTTTTGCAGTTAAAATGTGAAAACATGTCACCATAAAGCTAGATAGACAAGGAAGAACCTTCTTCCTGCCTGCAGTAAAACTTACAAAGGACACATACTTTTCATGCTTCTCTTATACTAAAAAAGTTCAATCAGGTCACCCTTATAAATACATCCCAGGCTGAAGACGTGGGACAAATCCCTGGCTGGATGGTATCTTTTACATATTTATATTCTATTTATTTCTGATTCTTGCACTATGACCAGTAAGATCGAAATTTCATCTTTGTGTATGACCCATGCATCATATAGCTGAAGATGACAATGAAGATTCTGCGGCTTTTGACTTTGGCCTCCGACTTTGTGGTGATTGTAAGCACCCTTCCGCCCTGCGGCAGTGAAAATAGGGCGAAAACTGAAAGTTTGTTCCAATCTTCCCTTCGCTATGAGAGGACTCTCAGATGGGCTACCACAGAGTTCAGGGCCAGGTTCACCACCGGCGGAGCTGACTTACTACCCATGATCCTCAGCTCTGCTCCCCCGAAGACCTGACCGAGGGAGGGTCATCTTCAAAGGTAGCGGGCGGTCTGTAATCAGCACCCGTCTGCTTTGATCCCAGGGGGGAGAGCAAAAATGATGGCTTGTTTCAGAGTGCCCTTGCAAATAAACGAAGGAGCCGAATCGTGTTTGTGTTGCGAGGTAATAAGGGGCGGCCATGTGGGGGGTGATGGGGGCGTGGTGATGGGGGCGTGTTGATCGCTGCTAAGCGAAATGAGATCCCGGGGATCCCAGACGTGGCGATCCTCGGGGCAGTGATCGTGGATTACCCTCCAGATTCCGAAGGGAGATCTGTATTCCTGATGCCGTGAAAACGCTCCAGGTCGGGATGTTAAACGGAACCATATGAGAGACGGCTGGGGCAGAAGGTTTTAAGTTTGTTTGGAGCAAACTGTGCAATTTCTAGAACAACAGGTATTGAGTAGAGACAGTTACATTTAGCAGAAGCTTTTATCCAAAGTCGCGTACGTTTGCGAGTACAGGGTCAGTCAGTCCCTGCAGCGACTGGGCGATCAGGGACTCGTTCAAGCCCCCAACAGAGACTGCTGACCCTGGGATTTGAACCAGCAACCCTCCCATCATGGCTGCAGCATCCTAACCCACTGGCACCGGGGAGGAATTGGGGGTGCAGGACAGTGACTAACAGCAGTGACCAAACTGGTACAGCCCCTGGACAGCATCCCTGGACTTTGGTCTAGGTCACCAGGGATGAAACGATACAGACTGCATCAGAATATACGGATAAATGAAACATGACATCTATTAAACAGCAGCACAGCTCAGATAAGGGGTGGCAGGTACCTCACCGGGGTTAAAAAAAGACTCACAAGCAGGGTCACTGCCACATCCATACTCGCACGCACAATATGAAAGCCGCTGGTCATGGACGGGTCACTCAGCGTACCCCTCATAGCACAGCTCGCTGTCAGCTCATAGTGAACATAATCAGTGATGAAGTGACAAGAAATGCTACTGTAACAGGACTTGTGAACACTAGTGAAGTTTTGCTGTCACATGTGTTTTGAGGAATGCAGAAAAATTGCATGGTAGGGCATGAGTGCATAGGGGAATCAATAGGACAGACGGCAGTGAGATACAGGGCAGACGGCAGTGAGATACAGGGCAGACGGCAGTGAGATACAGGGCAGACGGCAGTGAGATACAGGGCAGACAGCAGTGTAATAAAATACAAGACAGTGGAAGACATGCAACGTAAGAGTAAGTGAACAAAAAGTAGGTAATACATCGAATGCAATGGGAATAAGTATGTACAAATAGACCAGAATAGTAAATAATATTGTTGGATTAAGAATAGCGTACAGCACACTGCAGTGGTGACATGACAAATCAAGGCTGAATCACTTCAGTCAGATCAAGAAATACCACACATGTAAACCATAAATCTGGAAGTTATGAAGTCCCTTTGTTTAAAATTAGCTGCTAAACGAGTAATGAAGCAAAGCGGTCGATTTAAGGGCCGAGAACAGAAAGAATGAACAGGACCCTCGGAGGAGTCTGCAGCGATCTCTTTAAAGGGCTTTAGCGGTTTCACAGCAGCTGTTCTCACGGTAGCCGGTGAGCTGTTCCAACTTTACGCCTCTTTGGGGCTGCGGGTGCAGAGACCTGTCAGACGTCCTTGGGCAGATAAATGATGAAAATGGAAAGATAAATGAAATGGTGCACAGAAAGGGCTGATGAGCAGGCACTGGTGATTTGGTGGGGGGGGGGGAGTAGGAAAGAGGTTGGGCGGTAACTTAAGAAGAGCTCGGATCCTGCTATTTCCCCACCCCCGGGGGAAAAGGTGCAGCACATACATCTGAAGGCGATGAGGTGAGGAAGGAGGAGATGAAAGGGGAGGAAGGAGGCGATGGGGCTGAGTGGCTGGAAAAGGTCATGGTGGATGTATGGCAGGAAGGAGGAGAGGGGAGATAGGAGCAGATTGGCAGGGGAGGATGCATGTTGGGGCGGGGGGTGGACATGAGAGGGATTTTAAATGGGCCCAAATGCAAACCTGCCTTGGAGTTCAGTCACTACTGAACACGTGCAACCGTTTCTGGGGGTGTGCACTTTCTGCCGCTTCACCTGTGCCTCATTACCAATTAACCCTTTCCTCCCCCAGGGCCTGAAGCCAACACCCAGCTGGCTCCAAAACAGACGCCTTTCCTTTACATTCTACATCGCTTTTGTCAAACTCATCACCACGCATCACCATCTCGACCTCCTGGGGGGGGAGCGGGGGGGTGGCTCAAGGGGTGAGGAGGCTGTGTCCAGGACCGCAAGTCCCAGGTTCGACAGAGTGATGTCACCACTGGGCCCCTGAGCAAAGCCCACGACCTCCAGATGCTGCAGGGTCTGATCCTGCTTTCTGAAAAATACACATCACTTTGGATAAAGCGTTTGCCAAATAAAAAGGATTTAGGGGCACAAAGCATGCCATTCCTTTAAGGAAATAAGAGCATTTTGTCATTTTTTAATCTACTTTTAATCATACCTTGAAGTCCTTAAAGAAATGTGATGAAGCTGAACTCTCACATGAGGGAACCCCTCCAGGGCGATTCCCGCATGTCCGTACTCATCCGCGACTCCCCCAATCCATGTGATTTTTTTTTGGATAACGGAAAATATGTTGCTGATGGGGACAAGCAGCAGGACGCCGGAAGCAGGACGGCTATAGTCCTTCTGAAAACTGCGCGTGATGTTTATACGGGGAGGTCAGTGGCCCTTCAGAAGGACAGCAGCCCCAAATCCACAGATTGGTCATGCTGGTGACAGTATCTGCTACATAAATAAAATATACTCGGGGGGGTCCCACGATAAAAGGGGACTGAAAGCCACCTGAAAACTGCCTATGATATACTAGTACAACTAGATCAACAGAACATTCCAAGTCAGCACTTAGCACAAAACAGCACGAACATAGACAGTGCTGACAGAACGTCTTGGGGCACTTGCTTAATTCTGTAAAAAATATAACTAATTTATTGGTTTTAACACAAAAAATCATTACTTTTATTCATGTGTTTACAAAGAGATATCACATTAAAAACAACTAGTAGTACAAAGTAAAACATTCATTTCAAGTAGTAATAAACAAACCCAAATTATAATTGTAAACGAGCTGTTCCGAGTTAAAAAGTTCCTTGATAAGCATCATTAGGTGCTTTTTAATTAGTAACACCTTTGCAAAAACATAAAACACCAAATGTTTGTGTTTAGTATCCCTTTGGGAGCCAGTGACTACAATTGCAATTAATAGCAAAATGGCAGGAACAGAAATAAATGAGTCAGTCAAAAAAAAATTATGACACATAAAAAGAAAATGTCTATGCAGAAGATATGTGCAGATATTAAACATTGCTTGTCAATGGACTTTTGTTATGAAACTAATACTTTTTTACAAAAGTTAAGCAAGCCACTCAAGACTTTCTGTGAGCACTGCAATTACATATAAAGACATATAACAGGACAGCAGCCTTAAATATTGTTCCAAGCACACTTCAGGAAAATGCTTCTGGTATGACTTGGATGGACTTATACAGGGTCCATTCTGGGGAAGTGATGTCACTCAAGAACACTTGATATTTAAAAAACAAAATTATTAGTTAAAAATTCATTACCAATTGACACCATGTTGCTGTTGACTCTAATTGCGTTTTGGAGAGGGTGGGTTAAGTCAAATCCTGCTTCATCTGACTCTCTCTTGCCATAAATAGAAACTGCTAATTACTTCCTTGTACGCCCTGTTCTCCGTTACGTGATTTTCTTGAATAATACATTTTAGCGCAACTTCAGCTGTTTCTGCTTAAGGCGGCAGACATGCGAGCATGTGTACGCGGGCGCGCGCGCGTGTGCGTGTGTGTGTGTGTGTGTGTGTATGAGGCACAGGCTTAGAAATCGATGATTCAGACGATTACTGGGGGGGTCGACTTGCCGCCTTTGAATTCCACCCGCTCCTCAATCAGCGGATAACGCGGTCATAAGGCATCTATTACCCGGCGTTCCAAATCCCGGAGACCATTACAGTAAGCTGCGGTCAGAGTGGGGTGGGGGTGGGGGGGGGGGGGCAAACGCTTAAAGCTTGGAGGTGATAAGCTCTATGCAGAGGACTAAGCATGCTGGTAGACCAGGCCGCTGTGACAACCAGCTGCGTTTGCCGCCCGCCTTCCAGTGAGTCTTTTCCACGCGCCACTCCCCCTTACGGTCCTTAGTCCCTCGTCAGCAATGAATGAGCCAGCTGCTCCTAATTGGGAACGGTTTTCCAATCTGCAGTGCGAGGGTGGGGCCAGTCTGGATCAGGGTCAGGCCGTCCTCAGCCTCGCCGCAAACTAACAACGTTACAGAAACCACACTGGCAAACTGAAAAGGCTGCATGCTGTGAATCTGGGGGCCTTTCCTTGCAGTTATCTATCAGCTACAGACTGTTGTATCGTTTTATATCTAGGGGATTTGTGGCAGCCCACGCCGTGACGTCGACCCCCCCACAATGGTTTTTCATGCTAGATCAGCTAAAATCCCAATTGGATGTTTCTAATTTGACTTGTTTTCGAACTCTGACCTCTGCTGTGGTTCTGGGACATTTACTCCCTCCAATTAAACTGAAAGCAGATTTTTTTTATTTTTCCCGCTGTTGTGTATATGCTGATAGAGGGAAGGACAAGTCACAGTGATGTAAGAGAAAAATTTACTGGATGTGGGGATATAATTAAAAAGCCACACTAGCTTTTGGGGAGGGGGGGGAAGGGGGTGCAGTCAAAACTTTATAAAACCACTTTACGATTACAGATATCACTCAGGATTTGCTGGATTCCTCTAATCTTCATCATGATCGTTAACGGAGCCTTGACTGTTTTAATAGTTCAAATTACAGAGAGAATATTTGCACCTTCCAAGTTTGTTTATATGTCATGATAGATTTTAATATGAAATAACAGAATTTAATGTCGATTTTTCAATCAATAGAACCAGATTGTCTTTATTGTTGACAGTTTGAGATATCAACTGCAGCTCTTGAAACAATTAAATGATGGACCTGACGTAATATAACTAAATATTATGAATTACAGATGATCAGTCTGTAGGCTTGACTCATAGATCTACAGTCTATTGGGGTGTTTGTGGCCCAGTTCATTTCATCCTCCAGACAGCCAAGGAAAACATCTGAATTAAGAAATGAACAAATAAACTCGAACACATTTCACAACGTACGCAAAGTAGCCACTTTAGTCAATATTCACTGTTTCCAGCATAGCAACAGGGTAGAGTTTGGGAGCTGAGATGGAAACTGAATCTTCAGAAGTGTATGAATTAACAAGGGGCATGGAATTGCTTCTATGGAATAAAGGTGTTATATGAGCAGAAGATGGCTTTTGTGACCACTTAGTCTTTTCAGAAAGCAGAGCTGTTGGTGTAGGACAACAGTGCTGAAATGTGGCACGGTTTTTATGTGGATAAATACGACCGTTTGGATGTTTCCAGCACCATACTACAGAGAATCAGGACCTCTGTTCTGTCAGGGCCTACTTAGAGGTCTAAACCAGCTTATCAGACATGCACACACCCAAAATGATGACTTTGTGAACTGGGGTCAGTTTTTTTTTCTGCTTCCTCTATCACGTTTTGCCATTGTGGGTTACAGAATTTACCATCTGAATAAATGCCTGCGTAAAACAATGGTTCAGAGCAAGCCTTTAACATGATTACTTTGAGGTCCTAGATCAAGCATTCTCCAAAGACGAAAACAAATTGGCACGACAGAAATAAACCACATACATAAAATCTCAGTCACACAGGGAACCCGGCAGCACTCCGACCTACAGAACACTTTCATTTCTTATGGAGGAAAATGCTATTGCATTAACATACAAAATTATATTTTCCAGGTATAAACAAAAAAAAAAAGTTAAATACAGAATGTTTCATTTGGCCGGGAGGTAAATCAAAGTATTAGGTATAAGATGTGCCAAGAGAAGTAATCAATGAAAGAGAAGCATTTTTTTACAGCCTGTACAGCTTCCAGTAAAGATGGTCAAAGAGGGAAAAAAATCACAATAGACAACAGGATCAATTAGAATGGAGAGAAAGAGGATCTTTGATGGTTGGTCAGCTTGTCCTAGACTCAATACCATTAAACTTTCTATGGCAGCCAAGACAGTCAATAAGAAATGTATTCATTAATCGGCAGGTTCTCACAAAAAAACTCAAAAGAATTCTACATATTGGCAGAGAATTTTTGCTTGACCACTAAATCGCTGTCCTTTGATACACAGGCTATTTTAAGGGCTGCCAACTCACAAAAACACATCCTGACACAGTCTTTCTTTCACAGACACACAGACACACAGGTTTGTAATTATATCTTTGCGGGGACTCTCCATTCATTTCTATGGGGAAAACACTAATCCCAACATGACGAACACAGTTCAGGAGATTTTCTTGTACAAATTCCTTTACTGTATTCACCAAAAAAGAATAAATCAATGAAGGCAGTACTGTATATGGGGTGCCCCTCAAAACGGGGAAGGGATGTTATGAGGGTTATATTTAAAACCGTCAGATGAGGTGTGGATTGGGCCAATGGCTAATTTACTTCCCGTGTCAATGATAAGGAGCTCTCTGATTCTGCGGCCAACAATTCGGCGATCCTGTCCTTGCCTCCCCCCTGAGTTCAAGCTAGAAATCCCAAAAGCCAACGATAGGCCATTGTGTTCTTAATCCACCAAGACATTCATAATGTTGACGCAGTCCTTCATCACTTTAATAAATCATCCCATCTTTATTAAAATAGCCCCCCCAACCCCCCATCCACGAACAATGTGGGTGGGATTAGCTATCTGGGAGACGACCTAATAACAAAATATTTTGAGGGATAAAGCAATATTAATTTTACCCTAGAGATATCACAGCTTTGTAATAAAAACATTGAACTAGATGCTGTGTGAATTGGCAGGCCACAACTCATGGCTTATGCCAGGAGCACGATTTCTATTGGTCCTCCACCTCACACCAAGATGTTATTTAACCAATCACTCTACCCGTGGTCATGTCCAAATGCCCAATTACGTTTCTCACATTCAGCCACTTCAAGTGGAGTTAGACCAGATATTGACGTATTACACACAGACATCCACGCTACAGTATGTGCAACGGAACCTCCTAGCATTTTGCATTGATTAATTCAGCAGGACGTTAGGGATGGTAATTTGTAATGAATTTAAATTAGAGCGCTTTGGGATGAACTTTATAGAGCCGTGTGACTTTTTTTGCTCTTAAATGCCAATGAGCCGCTTTGACTTATTGCTAATTTGTTGGTTAAGCGACACCTTAATCCACAGTGACTAAGAGTTGCGGCCACTTAAAGGGTTTGATGGTAATGGGACAGGCCAGGTCAGGAAATTCGCTAAAGGTTATAACTGCAGGACAGCTCCAGAGGGTTGAAACAGCGACCTTCATATTCAGAAGGGTCGGTGACCTCAACCACCATGCTAACCATTGGTACCTAAAAGGCCACCCCTGCAAGAAAACCAGATCAAAAGAGAACAGGTACTTTATATGGATTTTTAATAATTGATGAGCAATTTTCCAAAGCTCACTCAGCCCGTTTTTTGTTGTTTTTGAGATGAGACCGCAAGTGACCATGTAATAATACATTTTTAAATAATGCTGCATTATGCAATAATAATAATAATGATAATAATAATAGGGTAATGTTGCAATATAAAATTATAATGTAGTCTATAAATTTGTTACATTTTGTCAAGTTATTATATGATGTGGCAATATTGCGTAATGCATTGTAACAGACTTACAGTCAGGCTTCCTCATCATATGTTGCAGTATCAGGAAGCAAAACTCACTCAGTCCTCACATAACCCGACGAAGAACTTTGGTTACATTTCCAAAACTCCACAGAAAGTTTCTCAAAAAGGTGTCCTGTGGACTGACTGAGTTTAGGAAATTTGAATTTGCCCATGATTTTTTTTAAAAGAAATTGCAAAACACCCCCTGGTCATTGTTGATCTTAAACATTGCTCCCATCCACACAAAATCATTTTAAAACACGCATAGCTGACATATGTGGTCAGGCAGACATGACCTGAGCACCAGTGGCGTTAGGCCAGGTCAGGGACAAAACAGCTGATTAGATGAACTGAAGATGCTGTGGACTTGAAGGCGCCTCCAGCCCGCCTCTCAGAGCTCAGGTCCCTGATGGTTTCTGGGTAATTGCAGAGCTGGAAATGAACGAGCGAAGCTTCCAGTTTGGCAGGAAAGCTCAGGCGAGCTCAGCTCCTCTGTGTTTTTCCAGCAGGGTTCGGACACATCGCCGTCTGAGGTCATTTTAGGCCAGTGGACCCACTCGCCACAGCACAGAATCTACCGGCGCAAAAAGCTCAGGTCCAGAAAGTAAAAATCCAGACCAAGATTTTGCTACTTTCTGGACCAGAACTACACACCTCTGGGATCCACTGAATCAACAGTGGGGCCAAGTCTTCGCAACCTAGCCTAATGGGTCACAATTTGAATTTGGGGCTTTTGGATTTAAATTTCTTGCATCCGCTCAATTTCTGAATAGATCCACCTATTCTGCTTTGATCAGTCTTATAATTTTATTTCCGTAAATATTTGAAAATGATTTACCCATGGATATACTGTATAAATATACTGTATATATATATACACTCACCTAAAGGATTATTAGGAACACCTGTTCAATTTCTCATTAATGCAATTATCTAATCAACCAATCACATGGCAGTTGCTTCAATGCATTTAGGGGTGTGGTCCTGGTCAAGACAATCTCCTGAACTCCAAACTGAATGTCAGAATGGGAAAGAAAGGTGATTTAAGCCATTTTGAGCGTGGCATGGTTGTTGGTGCCAGACGGGCCGGTCTGAGTATTTCACAATCTGCTCAGTTACTGGGATTTTCACGCACAACCATTTCTAGGGTTTACAAAGAATGGTGTGCAAAGGGAAAAACATCCAGTATGCGGCAGTCCTGTGGGCGAAAATGCCTTGTTGATGCTAGAGGTCAGAGGAGAATGGGCCGACTGATTCAAGCTGATAGAAGAGCAACTTTGACTGAAATAACCACTCGTTACAACCGAGGTATGCAGCAAAGCATTTGTGAAGCCACAACACGCACAACCTTGAGGCGGATGGGCTACAACAGCAGAAGACCCCACCGGGTACCAGTCAGCTCCACTACAAATAGGAAAAAGAGGCTACAATTTGCATGAGCTCACCAAAATTGGACAGTTGAAGACTGGAAAAATGTTGCCTGGTCTGATGAGTCTCGATTTCTGTTGAGACATTCAAATGGTAGAGTCAGAATTTGGCGTAAACAGAATGAGAACATGGATCCATCATGCCTTGTTACCACTGTGCAGGCTGGTGGTGGTGGTGTAATGGTGTGGGGGATGTTTTCTTGGCACACTTTAGGCGCCTTAGTGCCAATTGGGCATCGTTTAAATGCCACGGCCTACCTGAGCATTGTTTCTGACCATGTCCATCCCTTTATGACCACCATGTACCCATCCTCTGATGGCTACTTCCAGCAGGATAATGCACCATGTCACAAAGCTCGAATCATTTAAAATTGGTTTCTTGAACATGACAATGAGTTCACTGTACTACAATGGCCCCCACAGTCACCAGATCTCAACCCAATAGAGCATCTTTGGGATGTGGTGGAACGGGAGCTTCGTGCCCTGGATGTGCATCCCACAAATCTCCATCAACTGCAAGATGCTATCCTATCAATATGGGCCAACATTTCTAAAGAATGCTTTCAGCACCTTGTTGAATCAATGCCACGTAGAATTAAGGCAGTTCTGAAGGCGAAAGGGGGTCAAACACCATATTAGTATGGTGTTCCTAATAATCCTTTAGGTGAGTGTATATATATATATATATATATATATATATATATATATATATATATATATATATATATATATATATATATATATATATATATATATAATACAAGACTCAGATGCCTTAAACTGTAATATTCAATTATCAAGGGAATATTTTATATTAAGTGAAAGTCAAACATAATTTCTTTTTCAGACAGGAAGCGTAGCAAGGACAGATGGGACATTTTTTGATAATTCTAAAATTCTCTGCAAAAGCTTACTTCCTGAGGGTGCAAAGGTCCTTTTCTTGAATCGACATGCTGAAAAGATTGCAGGATCAATACCTGGGGTATTGAGTATGGAGTCCGGGTGGGTTTGTTGTTCCTTGCTAGCTAGTTAGCAGAACGTGCTGCTTAGCATCTCCTAAATAAAGAATGGCTTTATTTATGGGTGTACTCACACTAGGCAATCTGTACTGTGCCCAAGCACATTTGACCCCCAAAGTACAGTCCGTTTGACTGGTGTGATCGCGCCGTACTGTGCACAGTACGCTGGGTACTGAGCTGGGCCTGGGCACGTTTCAGTACGCATCTAGTGTGATCACTAACTGTGCCCAAACACGGTACTCAGACATGATGTCAGTGATGCGACTGGCCTTTTACCAAACATGGTGGCAAAGGATAACTTTGGTCCACGCCAGAGGTGCAGTGTTTGCTGTAATTTGGGCTGACGAGAGCATCCAGGAACAACTGCATGCAACGCACAAAAACTCAGAGATATTTGGTAAAATACGCACCCGTTTTCTTAAACATGCAGCACGATTAAATGGAAATCGCTGCATTGCATGCTCTATAAATTTATAACAGGGCTGTGTGTCTTCGCACCCAAAATGACTCCAAATACGGACATTAATCATGGACTCCATCGTGCTGTGTGATAGCGCTTTCCTTCCTACTGTATGTTTTCTGTAATGCAAAATGCAATCTGTAATGCAAAAAGTCGCATGGTGATGAAGATATCGTGCTCACACAATGTGAGTGCAGACTAACGGGGGAATGGGGGGGAGGGGCAATTGTTTATATAGTGTAGTGACCTAAACCTCGTGCAAATGCATGATGTGAGTGGTGGTGAACACTGACACTGGGTGGAGCTAATCAGGTGAAATGACGTTTACAACTACAAACTTGGTTAGTTGGATAATTGGTGGAAAATGGGCAGGTGAAGGTCTGCTTGGTGCTTCTGGTGGTGGTTCCTGCAAAGAGGAGGATCCACGCAGAGTTTGGCTACATGACTCCTTCTCAGACAAGATCCGTGGCACCCAACCATCCATGTATCCCTAATGGTGCACTTTTGAAAAAGTCAGAGAAGATGCTTTTATTGGGTTTATTGGAAATGGTTTTATCTGCTTTACTGGAACTCATTTTATTTCTTAAAGAAAAATGCACCCTTTGAGTCATGAATCATCAAAACAAGGCATATTTGTTAGTTGATATTTCCAAAAACATTTGCTATTAGATAACTTTAATAGGATTTTTGTGGGAGGGGAATTGTTGCTTGGAAAAACAGCCACCTCTGCTAATCCTTCTCGAACTCAGATGCTTTATTTTTTCTTGTGAAACAAATTTCGCATCAAAAACCGGCTTTGAGAATGACACAATCTGTCCTCGCTGCCCTCGGGTTAAAATAATCCACTGGCATATTAGGGGGATCGGTCTCTTTGAATCTGCTTGCTCTCTAAGCCTGCCAATCAGACGCTGTGACTTTTATCGAGCCCCTATCCTTTGCCCGCCATATTACTGTAAGCTGCTCTTTTCCACGCTTGTGATCGAGGGACATCTTCAGCTTCAAATCTTTTCCAGTGAGGGTTTCCATTCTCATCACATGCCTCAAGCTCGTCTCCTTAATTTATTTAAATAATAAGCCAGTCTGGTTCGAACTTGTTTCCCAGGATAACCGAGCATTAATTTCGTAAAGACTGAGCTGCACCATGGGTGACCACAGAGGGCGCTATCCAACATAGCAAAGCAAACACAACTAAGTCCTTCGTCGTAAATGTGTTGACATAGTCTTTAGTACATCACTATATTATCTTCAGCTCACCAAAGAGGGTATTTACCTCCTCACCCCACCCTCAATATATCATCTGCATTTCTGGAAAAACAGACATACAAATTGCATTGATGACAAGATGGTGGCCCTTACTGAAGTCTGGTACTGCTGTTATTCTTCTTCTCAGTTTTGCACTCCCAGAATAGTCTTGGAGTGTACGCACTTGAAACCACAAAGCCAGCTTTCGCCTACAGTAACTACCTGGCTGTGTATGCTTTCTGCCATTGGCATCCACAAAAAAGCAAACAAATAAGCGAATAAACAAACAAACAAACCCAAGTTCACACAGTTCCTTACTAACTACCCAGCTCCCAGAAGTTTTGTCTGAATTTTGGAGGACCCTTTTGGGAAAATGCCATCTTGGATGATGTTCATGGGCTACGTCATGGACTCTTGGAAGATTTGCTGAATGTGCTTGTCAAGGCCAGCTGAACTCGGCACACAATAACGTTGATATACTGTATATGAAAAAACCTGTATTTTCCATTACATTACTTTTCATTGTTTTTTTCTATCCCTCCAAATCCAGCCATAGGTGTAACAGGACAGAAAACAATCCAAGCTGTAAAAGTATTATGAAGGCATCACAGTATTTCATCATCGCAATTTAATGATTTTTTACGGCAATCATTTTTCATCCATCCATCCATCCGTCCTCCGCTTATCCAGTACAGTATCCTGCGGGGGAGGGTGGGTGCTGGAACCCTAATAATTCTGGTCATATTATTTCACATCATAAACTGAGGTGTGTGGTTCATTCCACTCCACTAATCCATAAAGCAACCCTGGAGAAACAGCCCCCCCCCCTCCCCCCCCCCAGAAAACCGCAGTGCTGATCAACGGGATGATAAATACAAACGGTAACCGGCAGAACCCCATCCTTTGGCGCTTGCGATTTTTCCATGTGTAGACAGAAGCTATAAAGTGCGACAGTAAAGAGGTGTAGGCTATAAAAGGGGAGGGGGGTCGATTGGCAGAGAATAGAGGGCATGTAGCCAGCGGGGGGGTCGAGTCAGCGATCCCCGCTGTGCCCTGTCGAGAGCGGGTCACTCACTCGTGACGTCCTGCTTGACTCAGGCCCTTTGATCACAGATTAATTCCATTTCTTTTAACAGACAGGAGTGACGTTCCTCTGCTGAAAATCTGCGAACCCACTGGGAGAATTAAGTTGGAATGGACACGACCCAAGTTTCAGTGACGTGACTTTTTTCATGGTCTTGTTTTGTTCATATTCTACCTGCCTTCAACATAAGACGTCTAAAAATATATACTGTGCAAACTAGGAATCATCAACCTGTAAGATGGCAAAACGTTCCGACTGAGACAAAAAAAGAGGTTAAAAAAATAACCTCCCTAGATTCTTGTAGCAGAAAAATTTAAGGCCGCGCTGATGTCAGTGCGTCTGTTTTCCTGGATTATTCTTGTCATCTGCCTCGCAAATCCTGAACGACGCCGACATAATTCAGAAAAACACAGACCCTCCTCGTTGAACGTCGACTCTCAGAAAACCTTTAAACGAGTTTTTTTTTTTTCCTTTATGCCGGCGAGGCCCGAAAGATCGGGCCGGACTTGATAAGCGAGTTACATATGCCTGCTGTGTTCATAGCATATGTTATCCACATGACAACATGAAAAAAGTTACAAAGACTTTCAAGGTCAACAAATTCTAACGGCTGTCACAAAGCTATTGACGATTTCCTTCCAGGCCGCTCGTGAAAAAAGGATTCGGAGGAAATCATATTCGTTTGATGTGCTCATTTAAACTTCTGCGCTGTTTCATGCGGTTCCATTAAAATCCTGAGCCGGCGAGGTGGGGGCACTAAATCCCGCTTCTGTTCATGTTTACTGAAAAGGTTTTATGGAAATCAACGTTCCAAATCTTTACGGCCCCCTTTGGGTCCAGCAGGTTATGTTAAATGACAACGATTAAAAAAAAATAATAATAAAAAAAAAACTTTTCTATCCTCGGGAAAACCACAGCTTTACGCTGAAGGATTTCGATTCGTTGGAGCCTGTGGCCGTGTTTGGGGGGATAAGCAGGAATAAGGTTGAAAATAAACCCCCCTTGTCTGCTTTTTAAAGCTGAAAGAAGTTGCTCATTAACTTTCTGATGACTCTCTGCTCGACTTGCAGTATCTCTGGCCCGCAGCAGACAGGAAGCACCACCGCAAGGGTGACGATGCAGGTTTTCCGGAAGTGACCGTTTGGGTGCGAAACCGGTGTTTCATCTTAAGAAATGGGGGGTGGGTGTGCTAAAGCCTGGCACTGTGTGAAAAATGTGGAGAGGGAGGGGGTCCTGGAGTGGATCCAAGGCTGGATCATTCATCTTTGGTTTTGGTATCTCTGCTGGTACACCCTGACCGAAAACCTCACTGGTGTGAAAATAGATACGGCATGTCAGGGTGTACATCTGACTCCACCCACAATTACCACATTATTATGTATTTTCATTTTTTTTAAACGGGGGCTAACATCCTCCACAGTCTCTTTGGCTTAGCAGCCTATTTTATTAAGGACCCTTTTTATTAGCTGGAAAGGTTACTCTCTCGGTTGTAATATCTCACCAGCCTGGGGTGGGGGGGGGAGGCAAGGCACAAATCCCTGGGCACACTGCGCTCCAGCACCCAGACGGGGATGATCTCGCAGCGCTGTCCGCCCACGCAGGCTGGGAGAGGGGGGTGTGCTGGGGGGGAGGGGGGTATCAACCCTGAAACGTGTGCAAACAGCTGAACCTGAGATAATTATTTGGCGCTGGTTCTCCCTCTGCCTCTCTCTCTCTCTCTCTCACACACACACTCTCCCTCCTCTATCCCTCTCTCTCTCCCTCCCTCTCTCTCGCTATCCCCGGATCGGTGACCAAACAGCGACGGGTCTCCGTGAAAGGCCGCCGCCGGGAGGGCGCGCATGTTGCGCGCTGAGACAGATAACACCGTATCACCGCTGGAGACCCAGAGAATTCTGCATGGGAGCGTTGAGATGAACTCAGTGGGATGACATCACGGACACACTGGCCGTAAAGAATCACAGCCACCTTTCCTGCATTTTGAAATTTGTATAAACACACCCCGTAAAACTGCCTGAAAATTTCCCTTAGTTAATGATATAAATGTCTTTATACAAAATGTTATCATGGCTGTCTGATGAAAAATGCATTGTCTACTTTTTTATTTTTTTTGCTATAAATAAAATACGCCCATTCTGTTTAACTAGTATTTATGTTTGTACTAAACATTTAGTATTGATGATGGTTTTTGGTATGGATGACGTCATATCGCTAATTTTATCAGCTCAACATAGCTAGCTAACATCGTTAATTATGAATATAAAGGGAGATAAGCTTGTATCTTGTTGACAGTAACATACTTGCCTTGCTGACAACAATCCACGGAGATTTAAAACATTAAACTGTTCACCGATTGCTGTGTGAAGACGGGCTTCTATTTGTGGTGCCAAGGGTGTCTCATTGTGTTGTTTTAGATTTATTTTTTTAAGCAATTTCTGAGAAAATGGATTTTTTTCCGTCCTGAAATAATTGATTTATGAAGATATGTGTTTTTCATAGGACAGTGACAATACATGTATAATTTCTGGTAGGCTTATTCCCAAAATGATTGGTATTTTGATACATTCTTATGCTGTAAACTTCAGTTCTTTGCAAAGTAATTTTTTTCCACTGATGCGGAGCTACAATTAGTACGGCTGCAGAGCCAATTCGAGGCTGGATCGGGGGTCCTGGGAGGGGGTTTACAGACCAGATACCAGAGAGTCACCGACAGAGATGCACGTCAGGCGGTGGAAACTTCCAGAAGGCCCTGGAAGTCGAAGATATATGTAATCCTTGTGTGGCGGTCATCTTTTCAGGCTGAGCAAGCCTTGTCCGCTCCCCTAAGCCCAGCCTAACTCGTCCCCCCCAGCTGAGAGCAGATCTTTTAACTCTCTCCACCTGATGAGGGCAGGCTGGGATCATTTTCCCTCCCCGGCGGATGCTGGAGACGGGGCAGGCGGCCACGCCCTGCCTCGCATCGCTGCTCCGCGGTGGGGGGGGATCTGTTCCGCCAGCTATCTGCTGCGCAGTAATGGCGCTGCTGCAGGAGACCCCGGCTCCGCTGGATTTCATTGAGCCGCACCGCTCTACAACATTGCTTATATAAATTAAAATGGATGAAATGGGGGGGGGGGGGGATGAGGAGTGCTGGGATAGAGGTGACCGGATGAGGGAATCCGGAGATTACAGGGCTCTCGGGGTTGACGTCAGCATCTACTGTATGCCCTACAAACAAGCGGCCGTACAGAATCGACCGCTCTTCAGAAACCTATTGACCATGAAACTTGACCCCACTCGGTCAATGGCACGCAGGTGTACCGGGGCAGCCCTGAACCCACAGCACCCCGCCCCCCCGCTGGCAATCCGAGCAGCTCAGGCTACCTCACGTCTCGCCTGGATTTCTCTCAGCGAAGGTGAAGGTGACGGGCAGCAGGGGTGGGGGACAGTGTCTGCTTGTTTTTTTTGTGCCCCGCCCCTCCTGGCACCCCCCACCCCACCCCGTAGGGCAGCCCTCGCTTCCCATCTGCTGTCTCTCCCAGTGAGGAGCTGTGACGGTCCCAAGTCACATTTACAATTCAATTACGCCTACAGAGGCCCTTCCTTCCAGGCCCCCGCCTGGGGGGGGGGGGGGGGGGGGGGGGGGGGCAAGCAGACCAATGACATTCTAAATTGCTGACTTAGGACATGCCCCACAAGGACATATTCACATACATGTACACAGTATGCATACACACTCACATGCACACATCTATACAATGCACAGTTGTGTATGAACCATTTGGTGCCTGTATATATTTTATATACAGTATACACACATACACATATGCATACTGGGGACCTTAAAAAGGACACAGGCATCAGGAATGTCTGAAAACATTGCAGTAAAGTACATGATTACAGATACTAGAGGTGTGCTTCAGATACGTTTCCCACATCCCCACTCACAGATTTCAGCTAGACTGGGAACGGAGAGATAATACAAGGGGAAAAAATAAATGAATTAAAATCAAGGCAGCCCAAACTGGGTGCATTGAGATCTTTTTTTCTGATGGTTACTGGGGAAACAGTGAACCGCATCCCATTCTGGGGTTGGTTATAATTTAATTGCTGAAAGCTAAGAGGGGCGGCCGGTTTTTATGAAGGCGATGTGTCATTCAGGTCCCCAGCATGGCCGACAAGCGAAGGGCAGCGTGTGTGTTTGGGGGGTGAGGAGAGCATTTTGCGCAGAACATTCCGGACATGGAGAGGTGCCATGGCACAGCCGCCTGCAGCCCAGCGCGGGGGCCCGGTCTCGCTGGCGAAGGCACACCGCCGCCGATCTGCCAAAACCCCGCCCCTCCTCCTGTGCTGCGAGGTGACAGACCGCGGTAAAGAGCGGTAATGCGTGCTGCTCTCCATCCCCACGTTCGGTCACACCGCCCCCAGCACCTTCCCCGCAAAATCACCTCCACAGCCCCAGCGCCAAATGTCATAATGACTGCAATTAAAAGTTTTTTTTTTTTTAATAAAAAACGCTCGATTCACTTAATATGTCCTGTCAGGCCGATTTGTCATTAATATAAATGACATAAAAACGTCCCATTTTCAGGCTTGGCAACATGTTCGTGAAACGTTTTCTTGCGGCTAAATAGTCTACTCACTCATAGAGCTTTTATTCAATGGCACCTGAAACAGGAAACAATTGAATCATAATTACGAGCAAATCACATAGAGACATTTTTCGCTGCACCGATATAACCTTGTGACATTTCTGCTGGGGAACTAATTTAATCAAGCAGGCGTCTTTAAACCAGTTCTTCCCGCAAAGTCTTTCTGCTGACAAACAACGACAGACAAAGTGACACACGCATAAAGTCACACGTAAAAAAAAAAAAGGAAAAACTAATTACGGCTCTGGGGGTGGACGTGAGATTTATGGGATCACCTAGATCAACATCGCCTCTCGGGCTGCGAGATTACGAGCTGAAAGCGTCGTTAAGCACGGCGGATTTTAAAACTGAATTTCATTATATTTCGCCTGATTTAAGAGGACCGGTTCACACACGGCGTCTGCATTCCGTTACCACGGCGAGCGTCCGCCACACTTCCCCTTCCTGTTTTCAGAGCAGTAATATTAACATACTGACTCGATGGTATCAGTAAGCCTTTAACTACAAATGGCCTGGAAGCCCCCTCTTTACGCTCCAGCAAAACTTATTTCAGGCTCATAATGCTTACATGCCCAAGTGAGTTTGGCCAATCTGTTTGCCTCAAACACCATAGGATTTTTCCCACAATCCCACTCTCTTTCCTTGTCTATTTTTGCTACCTCCTGGCATTGTGCTATATAAAATCAGCTGCTGTTGTGGTCATCCACCATACAGCTCCTACACCTAAATATTTCTCAAAAGCTTAGGCTCATTTTGTGAAAGGCACTAGAAAACCATAAATGAAAACAAATTCAACTGAACTACTTTGGTCAGAGTCCAACTGTAAATATCGGTCAGATAAACGGTTGCTAGATAGATTTCAGGTGCCCAGGAAGCCCAAGACCTTTCGCATGTGTTGTTTTATACTGCCAGAGTCCTTTGCCGAAGTAATTATCGACCCATCAAGCAGCTGATTAGTTGCATCAGGTGTGCTGGCAGTGGGATATTCCGGAAGCAGCTGAGACACGTTAAGGAGAAGCTTCATGGTCACGAGTCTGAAGAAGCTTTGGTCTAGTAAGGCGTGCTGTTAGCTAGGCGTCATCTTGGCTGCTAATTGCGTTATTGAAGTCGTTAGCTGGCTATCAAGTTGTCTCAGCCGATGTTGAGTGAAACAAAAAAATCCTTTTTTTACTTGTTTTTTTTTTTAACATTTATAAATTCTCAACCACCGTAAAACGCTCACACATAGCTCTAGTAAATTGTTTTGGAATTGTTTTTGGTGTTGTTTTTTCTTTGTTTGCACTATGACTTCCTCAATGTGCTGCATTCATCATCACGGACCCGAAAGTGTTTTCTGACATGTCAGCGCTCGTTTTAAGAATGGAAACAGACGTCGCGTGCGCATTTGAAGCTTGCAGCGGGATTCGAAATTGCTTTCACAAAGCTCTGTGAAGAGCATAATTACATTGTTGCATCCTAAATATTTTTCTGGAATGGTTTTCTATAAAATACTTAAAAAAAAAAGCAGGATTACTCCGAATATTGGCACCTGTTTAAAAAAATCTTTGAAGGAACGGGTTTTATAGAAAACAATTGTGTACAAGCGAGCAGGGTTTTGGCTAAGCTGTTACTGCTTGTGCTCGTACCACATTTGGCCGTCCAGGTAAACCGGTGAGTGTAAATGAATGCGTAGGTGTGTGGCTGCCATATACTGGACTCAGAACTGGATCTGTCTTTTTGGGGGGGGGGGGGGCATCTTATCCACAGAGGGCCGGTGTGTATGTCGGTTTCTGGGGTAACCTTTAGGTCAGCTGTTCAAACCCATGTGTGAGGACTCTTCAGCCAATCAGTCCTCTAATTAGTAATCTAATTAAGGAGTTTCAGTGAAAACCTGCATACACAGCAGCCCTTTCTGTATAAAATTGACCACCCCTGGCGAACGCGAAGCTTTACTTGGGAGGCCCTCCTACCACGAAAACTGATGATCATCTCTCATTTTTTCATGACTCTGTCTGGGCTCCCTTGTGCCAGCTGCCTAGTTCGCCGGTGCCTTGATCCGGCCCTGGGCGGGTTGAATTCCCAGCATGGGCCGGCTGTGTCCTTCACTGGATGACTGACCGGTGGCTCAGATAGATATACAAGCAGGGGTAGGAGGAGAGCCTCACGGTCACGTTCGTCCTCGGCAAGAGGGCAGCAACGCTGAGGAGGAAATGAGGAGACCTTCAGAAAACAGCTGGAACGGTCTGCATTTTGAGGCAAAGAGAACATAATTACAGTCAGGAGCTAGGAAAATGAAAACAAATGAAGATATAAGGATTTCGGAATGACTATCCATCGTTCCAAGGCTTTGGAGAGTGTACCAAGTCATAGGTAAACTAACAAAATCCATAGACTGTGGCCTGCAATATGCATACTTTGGAATATTTGATCAGGATATGAGGGAATGCTGTCTCAATGGGTAGATCTTGCCTGAGTTACTGCTACTTCTTCCCTTGGTTTGGCTAACTGGTAACTCTAAGTCGCCCATAGTGTTTAATCGTGTGCGAGTCATGTGATGAACTGGCATCCCTGCCCGGGTGTTTCCCTGCCTGGGACAGGGTCTAGGCTCTGCAGTCCAGTTTCTGTTATGGACTAAAGTATCTCCTCTGCATTGTGGGAGTACAAGGCCTGTAAATGAATCCTCTGCTTAGTCTCAACCGAGTTTTCCGCTAAAGAGTCCCTGGATTGACCCCATAGCTTATTTCTTTCTGTTAAATGACGAACTGGCAAAAAAAAAACCATATCACCAAAAGGACAGGGCCCCCCACCCCACCCACTACCCCCATGTTTACAAAATGAGTAAAAACCCTTCTTGTGTATCCCACATTGACTAAAAGAGATAAGACCGCTAAGCCCCTTCATAGATCATTATAACGTTTACACAAGGAACAGGAAGTCATCCTCTTTATCCATGGCCAGTGGGTGTTCATATGATGGCTGACTTCCTATCTGTTAGCCATTTCCTAACCTTGATTATCCATTCAGTTCTCAGGGAATGTGGCACTCTTAGTGTTATATATGCAAACTAACTTTCTGATTTATTGATTATTTTTGTTCTTTTTTTAATGCTATAGGAATAGCGTTAGCCGGGTATTGCATGGTAATCGGCGATAAGGCTGAGGCAGTGATCGAGGAAATTAATACTTTTTAATTTCACGTGTGTACGATGCAACGTGTTGTATATAGAAATTAAACCATTAACGTGCTAGCTATAATTTCCTGATGAAAAGCATGGATTATCTTGTCATTGTGTTTTGTGGAATCGCGGCCTTTAAAATAGGCTGGAAGGATTAAAATTTTACTCTGTTATACTTCTGGTCTCTTATGAGAGCACGTATTATGGTTTTTCGGTATTTCTGTTGAAGATGATAACACAGAATTGAAAGGTAATTGTCAGTTAAGTACCAGACGTGTTAAGTTTTGAGAGTGCAGTATAATGCTTTTTGGGTTTCAGAATGTGCCGTTAAGCTATTTGCTCGCTAAATCTCCTTAGCTTCCCCTAGTAGCCACTTGAGCTAAAGATCAGGGAATTTTCGACGACCCGATGCATTTTCTAGTCAATCAATAAATCCATCTTCCAAAAAACGCTAGCTAGCGGTGCTGTTAATCACATGTTTGGATTGTCGAAGGCAGGATTATCACCCCCCGCTACATGTCCTGCACCACTTAGGAAATTAGGAACACTCAGGGAAAGAGCGGCGATGTCATTAACCCCGAGAATAAATGTCGTGGCACCTTAATTAACAAGGAGTCCAGAAGAGTGATGGTGTTTCTGCTTGTGTTTCTGAAGATCGGAGGTCCCCACTCCTCTGTGGATCAATGGCCATAGATTTTTTTTCTTCTTCAGCACACACCCCCTCGAACTCTGTCAACTTGACGGTTTTGTAATCGAAGGCATTTCGCTTCTGTGACCTGCGAGTCGCTATCAAACGTTTCCCAAGTTATCTGCACCTTTCCCTAGCGTTGGGTTTACCGTTCTTATCTACCGCTCGGGTGTTTGCGTGTCACTTCCTGTGTCGGCTAGGGCCTTCAACCGGAACGTAACGTCTCAGAAGACTCGGTAATGCTTTTTTTTTTCGGGGGGGGGGCTGTTTGTGTGCCTCCGCTATACCGCCATATGCCCCTCCCTCACAGAGAGTCGGGTCTGCTACGGCGAAATCCCCCTTTTTTTGGCTTTTTTTCCCCTCGATCTTCTTCAGGTGTCTCTGGTGTCAGAGAGAAGGAGACAGCAGGGAGGTACCAGACATGGCGGGAAAATGGATTGGGGGGTTAGTGGAGGTGAGAATTGTAAATGGCGTAGTGGGGGGGGAGTGTGGGGTTGTTGAGGAGTTAAACTTAACAACCTTGACCTGCCAAAGGTTATGGAGGCCCAGGGGCGGTGTTTCGTTGGCACAGTGTTGTCTAGTCCTGCTAAGAGCCTAGTGACAAATTTATCTACTTCCTTGTTTTGCTCCCTCCCGTAATCTTACCCCCCCCCGCCTCCATTCTGGCTTGTTTACCAGACAAGCCAAGTGTAACTAAAGAAAATTCCCACAGCCAGAGGTGGGATTTAAGGGGGAGTCGGGGGGGGGGGGGGGGGGGGGGGTGAGGCAGCATTACTTAAAGCAGGAACCCACCTTCCTCAGCGCCCCCCCCCCCCAAGGTTTAATTATCATGTGCAGCCTAGTGTGGATGAAACGGTGGAGATTCTCACACTGACACCCAGGTGGGGACTGAACAAGTGCTTCTTTAAGAGAAAAAAATACAGTGTCGGGGTTTAATCGGTAGTAATGCCTTAATTACAGATTTACCATGTTTAATTCACGCCGATATGTAAATCACAGATTAATATGTCAGATACTTTTCTACCACTATACCGCATATATACCATCTGTAGGCCCAGTACTTAGCCTGTGTGATGTGCTTTTGAGTAAAAGGATCCCACATCCCGTTTCATCCCACATTAAGACACCATAACGTCAAAAAACAAGGGCGGAAGAGGCTCACCATGAACCGCTGACAAGAGTAACGCTTTCAAGCCCGTTTACGATCTTCTTAGACAGAATTCTGCTTGACAGAATTTGATTAGCAGAACAGGCGAGGTTTAAAATATATGTAATATATGTCCATCTATACAATATATATCCATCTATTTGTAAAAGCTGCTTATTCAGGCTCGGAAATGCTGAGCGTACGGCGGCACAGGTCACCTGACCACTGGGCATTCTCACATGCGAGCGGAGCACAGATTGAAATGGCCGATTCCAATGTGAGATTAAACTGGGATGCACAGAATAAGCATAAAGGAGAGGAGGGCCGTCCACGGATTCGAACCCCAAGCCCCGGAGCCACAGTGCTGAAAAGGCTTGATCAGGGACGCCAGGATAAGCCCCCCGAAATCTGAATCTGAAAATGATAAAATGGGATATCGGGGAATGACTGAATCTGAGGTAGAAGGTGGGGGGGGGATTGGGGCTCAACCTGCTGTCCTTAGTGAGTATCGTGCCATCTTAACGGGAGAAAAGACAAAAAAACAAGCAAATAAATAAATAAGACAGCACAGCGCTAGCGGCGGGAGTCATCGGCACCGCGACTCGGCGCGGATGTTCTCCGCGGGGCCCGGCATGACTGATCGGGAAAAGGAAAACAGCTCCTCAAACTCCCAGCGGGTCTCCCTGCCAGTGACACACAATGGAAGGGAAGGGAAAAGCCGGAAAAATATATATACTCCAAAATAAATGATTCATGCCGTATGCTGGATATGTAGGCCCTTCCTGCTCCAGTGAAGGAACTCGACTGCAGATGGTTGTATGATTGTACGGCCTTGTGTTATGAAAAGGAACAGGAAGACATATGCATCTTGGACACTGGTGTGTCTTACAGAAAGCTGAATAAATGATGAATCAGTGATAAAAAAAAAACAGTGATCGTGATATTATGTGGTGTGTGTCCAGCAGATTAACAGATCCAGAATGTTGAAATTAGAGTGACTGCAATGCCATGGTGGGGGGGGGGGGGGGGGGGGGGGGGGGGGGGGGGGGGGGGGGTAGCGCGTGTTTTAAAATAAAATAACTGAATGCAAAAGTAAAAGGTTGGGCAGGATCTTGTTTTGTCTGCTGTGATTTATGTGATTGTACCACGAGGCTGTGAATTTCGCCTTCATTGTGATGTCTTCGGGAGCATTCGAGCCCCCGCTCTCCCGGCCCCCGCCACCAGGAATCCCACCGTGTGGTCTCCCGCGGGGTAATTTTCCAGGATCGCTGGTTCGCCCCCGATAGGGTGCCGGTTCAGGAGGAGGGCCTTCATTTCCTCCTGTTATTGTAGAATCTGGGGGGGTGGCAGGCGTGGGGGAGTGGGGGGGGGGGGGGAGGTAAAAGGTGACCGCAATGGTCTGCTGATTCTCAGTGAAGATCAAAAGGACCGTAACCTGCTGGCCTTGGACTGGAGGAGATTTGGTTAGTCAAGAGATAGGTTTAGGTTAACCAGGGTGTCTCGCAGGTTAAGTAACCATCCCATTTGCCCCATCTGCATGGATAGGAAGACTAAGGGATATCAAAATTATACAGCATTACAGTGGAGGAGGAAAGTAAACATGAACAACAGAATACAGTGTTTCCCAACCCAGTCCTTGGGGACCCACAGCCGGTCCACAATTTTGCTCCCTCTCAGCTCCCTGCCAGACAGTCCACATTTTTACTCCAACTCATAGTTTTAAAGGGCACTTATTAATTGAACTGTAATTATAGGAGAAAAAATTCAAATAAAAATACTAATAAAAAACAAGTTAAAGTGGAACGTTGTTTCTACTTCAAAGCACTATACTGCAAAGAGGGGCCTTTTTGTGGAAAAGGGAAATACTGTGATCCAGAATGTTATTGCAATATTGTACCAAGAAAAAACTGCTTTTTGATTCGTTGGTGTGGCTGTCTGTTACTATCAAAGACTCCACCCACTCTGGTCTGGCTGATACAAATATTCAACTAGCGCTGCTTGGCTAGTAATTGGCGGGGCTAGCTGCTTTGGGACAGGCCAATCATGCGTGGTGGCTGCATCGTGTCATGTCTTCTCTGGGGAAATGGGGGTTCTGAACCCCAGACTATAGCTGAAGATCTGGGGTTTTTTATTCTGGAGCTTAAATCAATGTGGTAGCGCATGAGGACCAGAGCGTGGGACACCCACGTCACATGGAACCCGCTAGCATATTGAGTACTCGTGGCTTCGGCAGTGGTAACCCACACGTAGGACACCATAAGGTGCAATATGTCAAGGTGGGAAAGAAGCCCATCTGCGGTGTCCCGGGTTCGAATGTCACCCACAGGATAAGTCAGAAGTGACTGAAGCTGGATTTATTTCTATTAATATGGCGACAGTGTGTGACCCAACAGCTTAGTGTACGTGACCGGCAAGTTGCGGGTTCAAATCCTAGGGTCGGAGAGTGATGTCACCCTTGATTACGGCCCATAAACCCTGAATTCAATTACATTTTTAATATAGCGCCTAATCATAATAGAGTCACCCCAAGGCACTTGATCAGACAGGGACACTGTGCTGTGAAAATGGCGCCGCTATTTGGATGAAACGTCAAACCGGGGTCCTGACTCTCTGAGGTTATAAAGGATCCCTGGGCATCTTTCGAAAGAGTCCTGACTCATACTGCCCACTGTGGCCCTTTTAAATCTGGCCTCCTAATCATCCCCTATATCTAACTGGTGAATTCTCTCCTGCTCCTTCACCATCTTAGCTATTGTGTGGTGAGCGTACTGGTGCAGAATGATCCATGCTGGAGACAGAAGGTATTCTGCCTTTTAGCGTAATGGCTAGGTGTAAATCCTCCCCGCTTCAGACACCATCTCAGCCGATTTAACTAGACGCTAAAACATCCCAAAAGCGCCGTTTGTGAAACCCACTATTTTCATGACAAGCTGTTCCCCTGGGCTGCGCCGCTGATTGACTGGTAGGAATGAGATCACTTCCATGCACGCCTTCGATAAAAGTGGCACATGGAGAGAGGTGGCATTCTCCTTTTTGAAGCATGTCGCAAAAAGGAAAAACAGAAGTTTATGCATGCTTGGTTTGAAAGACAAAGATCTCACGCAGGGTGTTTTACCCCTCTGGCCTGGTAATGGTGCGCTAAGAGAATCAGGAAAAACGTCAAACCCCCGCCACAGCAATCAAATAGCCCACCCTGTTTGCTGACTCAGAGACCACTAAAAAGATCCAGTCACGGGAAATGTGTCACCACTTTACTGGGATGCTCTCACACAACGGTTAAATGCAATTCTTTCTCTATACCGGCCTCTGATGTTTCACAATGGTTTGGCCCAAACATAATTGGCTGAACATATCAGCTATAGAGCCCCTGATCACCTACCCCCCCTCCCCCCCAGGATGGTATCATCCAGTGGGAGGGACAAACAGCAAATGGATGAATGACTCTCTTTGAGCATTTCTTGTCCTGCGTTGAGGGCTCCTATTGCTCAGAGCTGCGTCTGAATTTGAGAAGTTTCCATACTTCAAAGTTTAATTAAAGCTGTTTCTTTTTAGATGACACTAGTCCACCACATGGCAGGAGGCCTGAAATTCTCCCGATTCCTTTCTTGCATCTCCCGTCTGTTTTCCAAGCTTGTGGTCAGTAAACCGTCAGGGCGTTCACTCGACCGTAATTGGCCGGCTAGCCCAGCCAATGAATTCGCGGCCCGCTCCGTCGGTCTCACGCGATAGCTGACCGTTCCGAGTTCGGCAGGGACCGTCAGGACACTCGTTATGCACGGTGTGCTTGTGTTTTTTTTTTCTTTAGGTAACTCATGATTATAACTGAAGTCACGCTTGACTCTTCACAGCATTTCTGGGTATAGGGAGGTGTGTTATCATAGTAGCTAAAATGCGTACATTTAATTCCTAGCGCTAAAAATGAGTTCCCTAAAAACAGATGGGAACATCTCTTCACATGAATATGCACAGCTATAATCAGAATATATTATGATTGCGACACTTTGGGGTAAGATAATGATAGGATTGGGGGTAAAACAGTCAGTGAATCATCTCTAGGCAAAGTGTGTGGGCTCGATCGTTAAAATAAAAAAAAAAAATGAGGAGGAACACTCTTCGTTTACAAAATACAATACCGTTCTTTTTGTTTGTTTGGAGTTCATGTACCTGTTGCTCGTGTTTTTTCCCCTCAATTTTTAATAAGTTCTTAGACAATTTTGCTCCACTTTTGACAACTGAAGAGCAAATTTCCAAAACACACTCAGTTCACGTGATACGTTGGACTGAGTGAGCTTTGGTTCCCAGCACTGTAACATATGATGAGGAAGCCAAACTTTAGGTCACTGGCGATCTCATCTCAAAAATAACAAAAATGGACTGAATGAGTTTTGGAAATTTACTTTTTGATCTGACACCTGAGAACAGGTCTTACTTACATACGTGTGTATGTAGCGTATGCAGTCAAGCAACAGTTCAGCCACTAGTCAGGAATGACGGGGGTCGTGTTTAAAACATACGTGACACATAAGAGCACATCTCACTGTCTCCTTGCACCCCCCTCCCCGGCTGAGTACTGTCTCCATCTTTTTTTATTCCATTTCCCAGTCACATATCAACAAAGTGTTGCTGTTTATTAAATCCGGAGAGTGTCGAATTCCCCCAACACCCCGCTATTCTTGTCACATTTGACGAGATGCGAGTCACACATGTACGACACGTGTGATGCAGGACACACAGCAAGAGGGATCTGGCACATAAAACCATTTCTGGTAACGTTTTCCTGTTTTGCTAATTGCAAACTTACAGCAGTAGCACTGGATGACTTGCATCTCATTTACATCTATGCTAAGTTTAGACATAATGTGTCAACCAGCAAAACTTTTACAGCTGAAAACAAAGGGAAACATTTAAATTTGTCCATTAAAACATGTAGGTGCTTCATGACAATGCCCATGCCTTTCTGCATACCCTGGGCAATTAATAATAATAATAATAATACGTGATGAATCTGTTCTATCGAACATGACTGACTGTGTGTTATTTGCTAAACGTCCAAAGTGGAATTCCTTGGCCTCACTGCTACACTCAGTTTTTAGCAATCCGCAGTAACGCCTGTGCTTCAGGCTTATCTATGTATTTATGTAGGTCTGTATTTCTCCTGTCTAAAATTCACCAGGTTCTGGTCTGTTGCATAAAACAGTAACAACTGTCAGTATTTTTATAGGGATAATCAATTTTTAGAGACATAATCGCAGGTAAATTGCATATAACTATTTCACAGGCACTGCTAGGGGAAAACAAAAGTGTTATGCAAACGGCTTTTGTGATTAACATAATAAAACTCTCATCTCCGCGGCTGGCCGGTGGTCGCTGGAGGACGGCCCGCACTATACGGACTATGAACATATTGCCTTGGTTTACTGAAAGCAAGGTGCCGCAGCCAATAGCAGTTAAGAGTTGCCAAAATGTGAAAATGCTACTACGAACTTTGCTGATTAAGCAGCAGAGTGTTCCACCCCTCCGTCCTTCCATCTTCCAACTGCTTTTCCTGAACAGGGTGGGGGGTGGGGGTTGGGGGTTGCTGGATCCTGTCCCAGACAGCTTAGACCACAAGACTGGGGACAGTCCATCAAAGGACACACACAAAATCTTATGCTCTGGGCCGTTTAGAGACGTAAAATAGACCATATAAAATTTTTGCAAAGGCAAAAAATAAATGTACCATCTAATCTGACCTTTTAATGGTGTGTCTTCGTTAAGCTAGCATCGTTAAGCAGCTCAGTAATTACCTTTCACTATCCTCCGCAGTCCCCCCCCCAGGAAGGCAGCAAGTAAGCAAGGAAACGTTCATAGTGGGCTGGGCCGCTCTTGAGTTTCAGTGAACATGTGTTAAATGTCTCGCTGTCGCTGGCCTCTCCAAGACGGCGAACACACACTCCATAACATATGGGTCTACTTTTGGGGCTCCTGAGCCTGGCGGAGCCAGTCTGCGCAGTCGATCCCGGGGCCGCGGCCGGCACGTCGCGGCGACCCTCTGAGATCCTTCGTTTGTTTCCGTATATTTATTAAATTTCATCGTCTCATCTTTTACTGCCATTAAGGAAGGGGAATGTCAGATGAGATGAAGCACTGAGTATAGAAATATGTGTTAGTGGGACATCTGGGAAAGAACAAACCCTGGTGGTGTTTTGGGGCCTAAAATCGCTGGTGTTTACAAACGGGGATTGAGAGCCGGCATTTACGTGGCCGTGAGAAGGGACACACCTGGAGAATCGACTCCACTTGTGCCTTTGGGTGAAGTCCGACTCCCATCTCCTGACAGATGGCCGTGTTGGGCCATGGACTGCAGGTTCTGGATCCACAGACTGTCCGGCCTGGAGATCACTGACAACAGATCAGTCAGGCTCTGCATGCGGCTGGATAACGCGTTTAGCTAAAACGGGAGATCTGGGGATGCCTCAAGAAAGAACCTTTAGGATGCTGGTATTAGAGGTGATTCATTGTATGAGAAGCTAATTAGATAAATGGGCACATAACGTTCATTTGAGTTAAAGGTAAAAACGACAAACTGCCATTAGTGGCGGCTAGCTAGCTTTGAGGCTTGAACAAGAAGCGAAAGTAGTCGCCTGGTCTCTGGGCGGCTCACAGGACCTGAAAACCCAACGCTCAAAATTTTGGAAAACAAAATCTGCCCTGTATGGACCTGAGACAGGAAGGCAGGTAGAATTCAGCCCACCAATACAGACATATCCAGAAATCAGAGCAGCAGCGTACACAGGAGCAGGACCACAGGGGCACTGGCCCCTGCTGATTGGTCCCTGCAGTTTCCCTTCCCCTGTCACTCACCAATTCAAGCATATCATTGGCTAATGGCCAGTTTGGTCCTTCTGTATGAATTACAGCCCCATATTAGCCAACTTAAACAATCCTAGAATGACCTCTATATGAAACCCATTGTCATAGAACATAATCCCATATGGAATTCAAAGTAACATTTAAAAAAAAAAACCGTGAATGAAACAAATTAAAAATGTTAAATCTGCGAAAGAGAAATCAATGAAAACTGTAACAACCCTGCAAGCAGCCTCAGTTTTTTTCCCAGAGTATGAATATGTGGCCTGCGGAAAATTCCGAGGCTCAAACATGTTTCTTATCACCGGAGGGAGGAAACTAACCTCTTTTTCTTAAAAATGGTCACAGCTGAATGACATTTGAAAATCGCGACAATCATCCTGGACGCTGCAGTTATGAAGCCTATTTTTAAAATCAAATATATTCCGACATAATGACTCCGCACCGGACACGCAGTTCTGGAAGATGGATGGTTGGATATTGTGATTGTTCTTATTCAAAGATAATGCGACTGAAAGGGATAAGAGATGGGAAAGAGATATCCGAGATCTCCTCTTTCAAAGTGTTTTTTTCCTTTATAAAAAGAAAAATAAATATATATGACAGGTCTAAGCTGGGATGTCGCTTCCTCAAATGAAAGGGAGGCCATCAAAATCTCCAAAAAGAAGTGGAAACCAGCCCATTACAGAAGTTCTCACATCAACAGCTTGTCCACAGCCTGAGTGTCTAATGACATCCCCCCACCTGCAGCACGGGAGACATGAAATGCCACTTCAGTGGTCATGATGTCACAGGATCGATTCGGCTCAATGCGGAACCATAAAGGCGTCACCAGCAGGGGGCGCCGGTGGCAGTAAAGCAAAGAGTGACCATCCCCTTATGCGCTGGCGGGAGGAAACCGCGGCACGTGCTCGCCCCCCTTACAGCAGACCGAAATGCGAACGTCGCATGTGTTGCCGCATGCATTGCTGGTGGATCCCTGCATGTCAGCTGCTCGGAGTGAGGCTTTTCGGACCCTGACGTACGGTGGAGTCTGATTAACGTGGCAGGGCGGTATGGAAACCTGACGTGACGATGGGAGGTTATTTAAAGGCGGACGTCTCTGTGATAAATAATGCATTATGGGAAAGCAGGGGCCTAGTACTCAAGCCGCGATCGATGCGGATACCACTGAAGTATGAGATCAGTCTGCCGATGATCCCAGTCGCTGGTCTGTCTCTGTCTCCGTTCTCTTTCTTTTTCTTTTAAGCTTTCCTATCACCCTCCCCCCGCCCTTTCCTGTGAAAAGCAGTGACCCCCATGACCTCCCCCCATCCCCCCCCGCGCTGTCCGACATCATCTCCCATGGGCCCCGCCCCCCATATCTGCCGACGCCATGACGCGCTGGGCATCTGGGCTGCCACGCGTTGTTTACACGCTCACAGACAGCCCCTCTGGTCCTGCACCAAGTCGCCGGCTGGGAGGCGTAAGGGGTGGGGGTGGGGGGGGGGAGGGGGCAGCACAGGATTCATGGAGCGTATAACAGAAGCACTCAACACATTATTGCTTGTGATTAGCCCTTAGCACTGAAGGGACATCCCACCTTTTTTGATATATATATATACTTATATATATATATATGTGTCACTTCTCAGGCATCACATTGGCAGGAAAATTAGCTAATAATTTCCATTTCCTGGGAAATGTACATTAGGGAAACAGCCCATGGTGTCTGGTGGCCACACCCCCGCTTAAGAGCACGCAAGATGCCCCAACTCATTCCCTCTGGTCCCCCTTTTTTCCATGAATGGATCTTCTTTCGTGCTAGCTGGGGAATTATGGCCCGGGGGATGACTGACACAGGGGGAGATAAGGACTCTGGGGGAAGGGAAACAGCCTGAAAACGGACTTTAAATGTTTGGGGGAAAGTATGTGCTGGCATGGGGTCCGTTACTGTACCTGATTCTGTGGAACTGGGAGCCACGTGATCCCAGTCCTGCAACACCAGGCTAATGGCTATAGACGTGTGTGTCCTTGAGTTCTGCTGCGAGGGTGATTAGAAGGTTCCAGAGTGTATGTGTGTGTGGGGAGGGAGGGCACCAGCAGGAGGACACGCTGACCGCACGCCGCAGCTGCTCCAATGCAGTCGCCCTCAGCAGCTGCGGCCACCCCCCCGGATGCGCTGCAGAGGTGGGTGTGGGGCGGTGAGGGGGGATAGGGCAGCCGGCCCATCGGGAGCAGTTAGTGTCGCCACAGCTGTCATTTCTGCAACTCCTGTGGGTGTGGCTAGCTGTTAGTGCCGCGACAACGCACTGCAACTGCTAGGACACTGCTAACGCTAGGACACCCCACTACCGCTAACGCTAGGACACCCCACTACCGCTAACGCTAGGACACCCCACTACCGCTAATGCTAGGACACACCACTACTGCTAGGACACTCTAACGCTAGGACACACCGCTTCTGCTAGGACACTGCTAATGCTAGGACACACTGCTTCTGCTAGGACACTGCTAATGCTAGGACAGACTGCTTCTGCTAATGCTGGGACACACCGCTACTGCTAGGACACTGCTAATGCTAGGACACACTGCTTCTGCTAATGCTGGGACACACTGCTTCTGCTAGGACACTGCTAATGCTAGGACAGACTGCTTCTGCTAATGCTGGGACACACCGCTACTGCTAGGACACTGCTAATGCTAGGACACACTGCTTCTGCTAATGCTGGGACACACCGCTACTGCTAGGACACTGCTAACGCTAGGCCTTGCCACTACAGCTAACACTAGGACACCCCACTACCGCTAATGCTAGGACACACCACTTCTGAAAACACTAGGACATGCCAGTACCACTGCTATGATGCACCACTAACGCTAATGCTAACAGCCCTTTGGCTGTCTTTACCAGGATTGAAAAAAGTGCCCTCATTAGCCAGGCCGTCTCAACCAATCACAGCCCTCTGTATGCTAATGGCACTATGAATTCTTGACACTGGATGAAGTGAAAGAAGTTAATAAAAAAAAGAATAATAAAAAAAAACACGATTATACAGAAGTCTGTGCAGCCCACATATGCAAAGTTTTAAGTCCTTCAGAGTGATTTATCAGCCCAAATAGATCCTTTAGCTTAAGCTAATCTGCCGCTCAACGACGCCCCCCTGAGGACAGAGCAATGCTGAGACTCTCCGGCAGCTCGGAGGAGCTATTATGGATTTGCTGAGGAGCTATATGCTACGAGGCTGCGGGAGAGAGTGAAAGGAGCACATTTAACATATCCAATTAGGGAAATAATTAGTTCGATTAACGCCGGGGACCCCGTGGATCCTCCCAGGCCCGGACACAGATCCCTCATCGGCGTCAGTCAGGCTGGAAGTGCGATCCGTCATGAGGCATGATGCTGGAGGGGGGTTTCCCACATTCCCAGCCCGATCTGCACACGCGCATGAACAGACACACACACACACACATACACAGAGGCTTGGACCATGGGATGGGGGACAAAAATGGGAGCAGGCGATACAGAAGCCCACAGATGTGCGTGGGGCCCATTAACGGGAGCCGGAAGGCGGTTGGCTGAGCAGTGGAGGCTCCCCGGGACCGACTCCCATCATGCTTCAGGTCTACAGGTTCTGTGTCAGGCCCGAATCAGACACACCGGTGATATTCTTAGGTGCAGAGAAGCCGTGACTTATGCAATCCGACAGAACCGCTCGGCAGGCCTGCAGCATTCGACGCCCCCAACGGCCCCCACCCCAGAATGTCATTAAAGGCGGAGCACTATGTGGACCACACGTTGGCAGGCATGGGTGACGTGTCTCTCCTCCCCCCCCCCCCCCGAAATGCGCTGACATCACCTCCTGCAGAGGGCACTGCAACGGCCCTGGCAGACAGGCTGCCTCGCATCGCTCCCACGCAACTCGGATTTCTGGCATTCCTGGCTCCCGCTCAGAGGTCACTCCTCAGATACTTGGGCCCTAAGACCTTCTACGAGACACCGTTTTCCAGCCCACTCTCCCCCCCCACCCCATGTGTTGACAGTGAAGTCCAGCTTGTCACCGAAAACAATTAAGCCTAATTTTCTGAGCGTTAACCCCCCCATACTCTAAACTGCCCTTTTTTGTCTGGTTTCTTCCCCAGACTAAGCTGACTGGGATCCCCCAGTTGTAAAATACCTGTTAATTAGTCACTGTAACGCATCCTGCACGTTTATTGTGCTGTTTTAAAATATTTCCCATGAGCCCCTAACGATCCCTAAGAAATCGGATCAGGTTGAGCCAAGAAGTTTTGAGACAGACAAACGCCAACGACGCGATCGTCAGGAGACTCCTTTCCCTGTGAGAATCATCAGCTGCAGTCTGAATTCTCTTTCCTGAGAAAAAAATGTAACAAGACAGCTGAAGGAAGACACTAGAATTTGCCAAGGAGACTCGCCTGTGTGCCATTGTGAGCAATGTCACATAAACAAGAATAACACTGGATTGGTTTTGTCGAAAAACCCCAAAAGTATTTTTATAGTGTGTGTGTGTGTGTGTGTGTGTGTGTGTGAGCGAGCAGGTATACCTTACCTTATGGGGACACAATGTAGGGGAAAACTCAATTTAATAAAAATCTGTGACTGCAATAAAAAAACTAAAAATGCAAAAAGTCTTGTATTCTGCTTGGTTACCATAGTTAGCGTTAGTGTCATAGTTAGCGTTAGCATTTTCCCCATAGAAATCAATGAGTGGTCCCCATAAAGATATGTTTACCTGACATGTGCGCATGTGTGCGTGTGCTTGAGGATCTTGTTTATATTACATTGTGGAGACCTAAATGTCCCCCACAATGTGATAAAAACCTGTTATTCTGACGTTGAAGGGACCATTTTTCAGGTCCCCACAAAGATCTGTGAAGGCAATCAAAAAATTACAAATGCCAAAAGTCTCGTATTTTGTTTGGTTACTTATGGTTAAGATGAGCTCTTCAGCACGATGAAAAATTTGTTCCCAGGAACTCATGACCATACCTGCAATTTGCACATGCTTCTGGAAACAAAGAGAGTGACTTCTAGTTAGTAAAAACAGTTAAATGACAGTGGCTTGGAAGCCCTCATTTTGGTCTATGGGAAGCCTGTGTTTACCCTGGAGACGATGGACACGCCAAACTCCAATCTAAAGCAGCCAGATAATTATACTTCAGTCCTCTTGTCACCTTTCATGACCTCTCATGGTGCATTTAGAATCTGAAGAATTATGAGATCACAGGCCTCTCTAGGCTTCGAATAAACCACTCGAAGACAGAACTTGTTTTTTGCAGCTTAACCAGCATTTGATTCATGTAAATACTGTAGAAAAACAGGGGGTGAGAGAAGTCACACGCTGTGATTAAGGTGAGGGAAACAGATTGGAGGTGTTTACTGTAGTAGAACGAACTGTATTCCCGCTAAACGGATTCTCCAGTGACATGTGATCACAGTTTTCCTGCAGCTTGACCCGATTCTGAACGTGGCGCTTTCACGGGTTTGCAATGTCGGAACGGTGGCAAGGAACGGAGATGGATATGCATGAAATCCAGGAGCCGGCTTTAACGAAGCACATGGAAGCTGTCACCAGATAGGTATTAATTTTAAATGGTTGGAAAACGGGTAAATGTAAGTGAGAGTCCTGTGCATGAAGCTGCTCTTTTCCTGGAGGAAACGCAAGAGCTAATATCCGAATGGTGTCGGGGAGTGGAAAAATGGGCATCTGGGAATAGAGGTGGGAGGAACGATATGTTAAATATCCAAGCTTTGCGTAATAGGCTGGGGAGCAGAAAAGTCATCCTTTGGGCCTAGGAGCAGAAAAGTCACCCTTGGATTTGTGGGCTCAGAAAAAGTCCTTTTGATTAAAAAAAAAAAAATCCCTCCTTTTTCCCAAAAGGTGAACAATATATGTAAAGAAAATTCAGGGAGGGGTTTGTTGTGTCTGGGGCCCCAAGTTATGCCTCCTAGTGTAGGGACTATTTGGGGCCGACAGTGACCACAGGCAGCCCCTGGGGCCACAGCAGTCATCACGTTATAGAACAATGACCTGGTTACCTGCATAAGGTCCATCTCACAGTGCTGAGGAATCAAACACCCCCATCACCATCTTATCCCCCCAAACTAAAGGAATATAGATGCAAAATACATGCAGGGGGTCCAGCATGGTGGGTCAGTGTGCAAGAGCCAAAACGCGGCGGATTTCCGGCTCACCGGAATTTCCGACTCCTCAGCTCGGACTGCTGGATTCATTTGCATTGACTGTCCTCCGTCGCATTTTAAAATGCAACAGCTGCGCAGAGGCTGAGAAGGCATGAACGGATGTGTTTAACACTCTGCTTCTTCAAGATGCGGTTTAGGTGACAGGACACACATGTTCATATATGAGTGTTTTTACATTTTATTTATGCACCCAAAACGGCATACATTAGTCTTTTTTTTTTGAGAGAGCAGGATCAGCCAATCCCCAGACCACAGCGGGTTAGGAGCCTTGCTCAGGGGCCCAATGGTGACATCACTCTGCCGACTGTGAGATTTAAACCAACAACTTTCCTATTACCGGCACAGCAGCCTGACATGCTGAGGCGGACACTGGGCCCAGGGTGTTATAACCTCAGAAGAGGATGGTCACCATTATGTATTACCCAAGGACACCACTATGAAAGTCATAGCTACAACTTGTAGCAATAAAATGTATATAAAAATGTTATATATAGTGTATTATATATATAGTGCTTAGGCATCATCGATACGTCACAGACAATCTCTTTATAGCTGCTGCAGTGAAATCTAGAATCTCTGTAAGAGATACTGTGGCTTTCGGCTGAATCAGCACACAGACAGATGATAGACACGCCACCCCCCCACACCCAACCCCACCCCAGCAGCATCCATCACCTAGGTTGCCAAGCGACCGACCCCGTGGTGTGAGCCGGTGTGCCATCGGAGTGCGGGGCACGGCTGAAGGTGGGCGGAAAGCTCTCTGGGCCCCAGTGGATGGCCGCCTGTTTATGGGCAGCCCCCCCGCCCCTCCCCACCCCGCGCGTCATGCTTTGAGGCCTTGGCATTCCGGTGGCAGGGACCCCAGAGAATGTCACCCCCGCACCCGCTCTAAACAGGGTGGGGGCTGTTTGGGCACACCCTCGTCAGCTGCTGCCTCTTCATGCTGCTAGAGAACCCTCACACGATTCATTACATATTTTTCTGTTCCTTTGCCCACATATGCACCTGCTGAGACGTCCCATCGAGTCTGGGCAGGGCAGGGGGATTCCAGGTCTGGGGAGAGTGTTGACTCTGCCCCGTCGAATCTGGCATGCCGTGTGTATGTGTGTGTGTGTGTGCGTGGGGGG